>NC_136491.1:145147993-145262993 GCF_053919585.1 Euprymna scolopes
TATATATATATATATATGCATAGGATATATATATATATATATATGCATAGGATATATATATATATATATATGCATAGGATATATATATATATATGCATAGGATATATATATATATATATATGCATAGGATATATATATATATATGCATAGGATATATATATATATATATATGCATAGGATATATATATATATATATATGCATAGGATATATATATATATATGCATAGGATATATATATATATATATATGCATAGGATATATATATATATATATGCATAGGATATATATATATATATATGCATAGGATATATATATATATATATGCATAGGATATATATATATATATATATGCATAGGATATATATATATATATATATGCATAGGATATATATATATATATATGCATAGGATATATATATATATATATATGCATAGGATATATATATATATATATATGCATAGGATATATATATATATATATATGCATAGGATATATATATATATATATGCATAGGATATATATATATATATATGCATAGGATATATATATATATATATGCATAGGATATATATATATATATATGCATAGGATATATATATATATATATGCATAGGATATATATATATATATATGCATAGGATATATATATATATATATGCATAGGATATATATATATATATATATGCATAGGATATATATATATATATATATGCATAGGATATATATATATATATATGCATAGGATATATATATATATGCATAGGATATATATATATATATATATATATGCATAGGATATATATATATATATATATATATGCATAGGATATATATATATATATATATATATATGCATAGGATATATATATATATATATATATATGCATAGGATATATATATATATATATATATGCATAGGATATATATATATATATATATATGCATAGGATATATATATATATATATATATATATGCATAGGATATATATATATATATATATATATATATATATGCATAGGATATATATATATATATATATATATATATATGCATAGGATATATATATATATATATATATATATATATGCATAGGATATATATATATATATATATATATATATATATGCATAGGATATATATATATATATATATATATATATATGCATAGGATATATATATATATATATATATATGCATAGGATATATATATATATATATATATGTATATATATATGCATAGGATATATATATATATATATATATATATATGTATAGGATATATATATATATATATGCATAGGATATATATATATATATATATATGTATAGGATATATATATATGCATAGGATATATATATATATATATATGTATAGGATATATATATATATATATATATATATGTATAGGATATATATATATATATATATATATATGTATAGGATATATATATATATATATATATATATGTATAGGATATATATATATATATATATATATGTATAGGATATATATATATATATATATGTATAGGATATATATATATATATATGTATAGGATATATATATATATATATGCATAGGATATATATATATATATATATATATATATATGCATAGGATATATATATATATATATATATATATATATGCATAGGATATATATATATATATATATATATATATATGCATAGGATATATATATATATATATATATATATATATATATGCATAGGATATATATATATATATATATATATATATATATATATGCATAGGATATATATATATATATATATATATATATATGCATAGGATATATATATATATATATATATATATATATATATATGCATAGGATATATATATATATATATATATATATATATGCATAGGATATATATATATATATATATATATATATATATATGCATAGGATATATATATATATATATATATATATATATGCATAGGATATATATATATATATATATATATATATATGCATAGGATATATATATATATATATATATATATATATGCATAGGATATATATATATATATATATATATATATATGCATAGGATATATATATATATATATGCATAGGATATATATATATATATATATGCATAGGATATATATATATATATATATATATGCATAGGATATATATATATATATATATATATATGCATAGGATATATATATATATATATATGCATAGGATATATATATATATATATATATATATGCATAGGATATATATATATATATATATATATATGCATAGGATATATATATATATATATATATATGCAGAGGATATATATATATATATATATATATATGCATAGGATATATATATATATGCATAGGATATATATATATATATATGCATAGGATATATATATATATATATATATATATGCAGAGGATATATATATATATATATATATATATGCATAGGATATATATATATATGCATAGGATATATATATATATATATGCATAGGATATATATATATATATATGCATAGGATATATATATATATATATATGCATAGGATATATATATATATATATGCATAGGATATATATATATATATATGCATAGGATATATATATATATATATATGCATAGGATATATATATATATATATATATGCATAGGATATATATATATATATATATATATATGCATAGGATATATATATATATATATATATATATGCATAGGATATATATATATATATATATATATATGCATAGGATATATATATATATATATGCATAGGATATATATATATATATATGCATAGGATATATATATATATATATGCATAGGATATATATATATATATATGCATAGGATATATATATATATATATATATATATGCATAGGATATATATATATATATATATGCATAGGATATATATATATATATATATGCATAGGATATATATATATATATATATATATATATGCATAGGATATATATATATATATATATATATATATATGCATAGGATATATATATATTAGGCACGCCAAAATTGGGGGGGCAGGTCAGTACTTTTTAAAAATCTACCAAAAATCAGGTAATTATCTGATTAATACGAAATTTTCAGCGATTATTAGGAGAAGAATGAACTTTATAACAGTGTACTTATTTTTCATAAACGATATTTATATATATATTTTTTTTTGCTTATAACCCCCCCCCCCCTTTTTTTGAAGTGGGAACAAATATGCTTAAAATAATCATCTGAAACTGAACAAAACATATTGTGTTGTTGTAAGGGATAGAATTATAGATAAAAAAAAAAAAAAAAAAAAAAAAAAAAGAATTGTTTGCATACCTTATTTTGACGTCTGAATATCAGAACTTCGATTGTGTTTAATTATCCCGCTTTTGAGTTTTGAAGTGTGAAATTCGGTGAATATGTTAAGTAAAATAATTAATTTAAGTTAAGCAAAACAAAAAAAAAATTTTTTAAATATTTATACGAAAAAAAACATTTTAAAATTTTTGATAAATAAATTAACAATTTTTTTTTAGCGAGCCGAATAATGCATGACCATTATTAAACAGGGCATGCTTTGAATAATTGATATAAAAAAAAAAAATTTGATAAATGTTGTGCCCTTTGTGTTAAAAATAGCATTTTTTTCGATCCCGTTTGAAAACGTTTGCCGCCTTTCGACTATGGTGGACCAAACGCGCTGAAATAATTTTTTTTTATTCTGCTTTAAATTGCCCCCCCCCCATTTTGGGGAGTCTGGCCCCCACACACATATACATTAAAAACCAAACTCATACAAATGGTCACCCATCTGGTACTGGCCAGCCTCAGCTTTATAATACATTGAAATTTTCGTCACTGAAAAATAAGTTTTTTTGGCCTGTTTGGTCTTCCATAGTTTTCTTCTTATAATCCGCAAACGTAAACAGAGTCGATCTCGACTCTACATGAACGCGAAATATCTGGTTACCTATATGAATAAGTGGAATTATTTGAAATTCAGGTACTTATATTATAATATTTTTGCATATTCTCTTAGAAAATCATCCTAAATCTTAGTTAGACAATAAATAAATAAATTAATTATTTCAAAAACCTTTTTTTTTTAAATATTTAAGTACGTTTTTTGTGCAAGACAAAAAATGTCAATTGTTAACTTTTTGGAAAAATTTAACATTTAAAATTTAATTAAAAATAGTAGAAAAAGTTTTACATTATTCTGTTTTCTATATGATAAAATTCAGGGTTTTATCTTTCTGGAAAAAAAAAGTTACTCAGAAATAATGGATTTTAATAAATGTAATTTAGTTTTAAAAAACAACAACAACTTCATTTTGCGGCCATTTTTGGCGGTGCCTAATATATATATATATATGCATAGGGTGTATATATATATATATGCATAGGATATATATATATATATGCATAGGATATATATATATATATGCATAGGATATATATATATATGCATAGGATATATATATATATATATGCATAGGATATATATATATATATATATGCATAGGATATATATATATGCATAGGATATATATATATGCATAGGATATATATATATATGCATAGGATATATATATATGCATAGGGTATATATATATGCATAGGGTATATATATATGCATAGGGTATATATATATGCGTAGGGTATATATATATGCATAGGGTATATATATATGCATAGGGTATATATATATGCATAGGGTATATATATATGCATAGGATATATATAAATGCATAGGATATATATATATGCATAGGATATATATATATGCATAGGATATATATATATGCATAGGATATATATATATGCATAGGATATATATATATATGCATAGGATATATATGTATATATATATGCATAGGATATATATGTATATATATATGCATAGGATATATATATATATGCATAGGATATATATGTATATATGCATAGGATATATATATATATGCATAGGATATATATATATATATGCATAGGATATATATATGCATAGGATATATATATATATGCATAGGATATATATATATATATATATGCATAGGATATATATATATATGCATAGGATATATATATATATGCATAGGATATATATATATATATGCATAGGATATATATATATATATGCATAGGATATATATATATATATGCATAGGATATATATATATATATGCATAGGATATATATATATGCATAGGATATATATATATATATGCATAGGATATATATATATATATATATGCATAGGATATATATATATATATATATGCATAGGATATATATATATGCATAGGATATATATATATATATATATATATATATATATATGCATAGGATATATATATATGCATAGGATATATATATATGCATAGGATATATATATATATGCATAGGATATATATATATGCATAGGATATATATATATGCATAGGATATATATATATATATATATATATGCATAGGATGTATATATATATGCATAGGATGTATATATATATGCATAGGATGTATATATATATATATGCATAGGATGTATATATATATATATGCATAGGATGTATATATATATATGCATAGGATATATATATATATATATGCATAGGATATATATATATATATGCATAGGATATATATATATATATGCATAGGATATATATATATATATGCATAGGATATATATATATATATATGCATAGGATGTATATATATATATGCATAGGATGTATATATATATGCATAGGATGTATATATATATATATGCATAGGATGTATATATATATATGCATAGGATGTATATATATATATGCATAGGATGTATATATATATATGCATAGGATATATATATATATATATATGCATAGGATATATATATATATATGCATAGGATATATATATATATATATGCATAGGATATATATATATATATATGCATAGGATATATATATATATATGCATAGGATATATATATATATATATGCATAGGATATATATATATATATATGCATAGGATATATATATATATATGCATAGGATATATATATATATATATGCATAGGATATATATATATATATATGCATAGGATATATATATATATATGCATAGGATATATATATATATATGCATAGGATATATATATATGCATAGAATATATATATATATATGCATAGGATATATATATATATATGCATAGGATATATATATATGCATAGGATATATATATATATATGCATAGGATATATATATATATATATATGCATAGGATGTATATATATATATATGCATAGGATGTATATATATATATGCATAGGATGTATATATATATATGCATAGGATGTATATATATATATGCATAGGATGTATATATATATATGCATAGGATATATATATATATATGCATAGGATATATATATATATGCATAGGATATATATATATATATATGCATAGGATATATATATATATGCATAGGATATATATATATATATATGCATAGGATATATATATATATGCATAGGATATATATATATATGCATAGGATATATATATATGCATAGGATATATATATATATATGCATAGGATATATATATATATATATATGCATAGGATATATATATATATATATATATGCATAGGATATATATATATATATATATATGCATAGGATATATATATATATATGCATAGGATATATATATATATATGCATAGGATATATATATATATATGCATAGAATATATATATATATATGCATAGGATATATATATATATATATATATGCATAGGATATATATATATATATATATATATATATGCATAGGATATATATATATATATATGCATAGGATATATATATATATATATATGCATAGGATATATATATATATATATATGCATAGGATATATATATATATATATATGCATAGGATATATATATATATATATATATGCATAGGATATATATATATATATATATGCATAGGATATATATATATATATATATATGCATAGGATATATATATATATATATATGCATAGGATATATATATATATATATGCATAGGATATATATATATATATATATGCATAGGATATATATATATATATATATGCATAGGATATATATATATATATATGCATAGGATATATATATATATATATGCATAGGATATATATATATATATGCATAGGATATATATATATATATATGCATAGGATATATATATATATATATATATGCATAGGATATATATATATATATATATGCATAGGATATATATATATATGCATAGGATATATATATATATGCATAGGATATATATATATATGCATAGGATATATATATATATATTGAAATTGATGAATCGCACAGGAAAGAAATTCATTTTTATACTATGAAAAGGTTAGTAATTACAATTAAGAATAGGAAATTGGGGAAAAAAAAAAAATTTTTGTAACTTGTCTTCTTCCTAAGATTAAGGGTGGTGGTGTTTGATCAACACTGCTGGGGAGCCATGATGTAATACACTGTTTTGTTTTTAAATCCCCGAAACAGTGTTTCATGGTAAACAACTGATGATCCCTTAAAAAATATAAAAATTGGTATTATAGTAAATTTGAGAGTTGATGCAGTGATTGCAGGTGATTAAATGACTTACTGACTAGATGAATGATAAAAAATAATTTTTTGTGTGGTTTCAAATGTTAAAAACTTCAAAGACTATATATATATGCATAGGATATATATATATATATATATATATATATATGCATAGGATATATATATATATATATATATATGCATAGGATATATATATATGCATAGGATATATATATATATATATATATATATGCATAGGATATATATATATGCATAGGATATATATATATATATATATATATATGCATAGGATATATATATATGCATAGGATATATATATATGCATAGGATATATATATATATATATATATATATATATATATATATATATATATATATGCATAGGATATATATATATATATATATATGCATAGGATATATATATATATATATATATATGCATAGGATATATATATATATATATATATGCATAGGATATATATATATATATATATATGCATAGGATATATATATATATATATATGCATAGGATATATATATATATATATATATATGCATAGGATATATATATATATATATGCATAGGATATATATATATATATATATATATATATATGCATAGGATATATATATATATATATGCATAGGATATATATATATATATATATGCATAGGATATATATATATATATATGCATAGGATATATATATATATATATATGCATAGGATATATATATATATATATGCATAGGATATATATATATATATATATGCATAGGATATATATATATATATATATGCATAGGATATATATATATATATATATGCATAGGATATATATATATATATATGCATAGGATATATATATATATATATGCATAGGATATATATATATATATATGCATAGGATATATATATATATATGCATAGGATATATATATATATATATATGCATAGGATATATATATATATATATATGCATAGGATATATATATATATATATATGCATAGGATATATATATATATGCATAGGATATATATATATATATGCATAGGATCTATATATATATATGCATAGGATATATATATATATATGCATAGGATATATATATATATATATGCATAGGATATATATATATATATATGCATAGGATATATATATATATATATGCATAGGATATATATATATATATATGCATAGGATATATATATATATATATATATGCATAGGATATATATATATATATATGCATAGGATATATATATATATATATATGCATAGGATATATATATATATATGCATAGGATATATATATATATATATATATATGCATAGGATATATATATATATATATATATGCATAGGATATATATATATATATATATGCATAGGATATATATATATATATGCATAGGATATATATATATATATATATATATATATATGCATAGGATATATATATATATATATATGCATAGGATATATATATATATATATATATGCATAGGATATATATATATATATATATATGCATAGGATATATATATATATATATATATATATATGCATAGGATATATATATATATATATATATATATGCATAGGATATATATATATATATATATATATATATGCATAGGATATATATATATATATATATATGCATAGGATATATATATATATATATATATATATATGCATAGGATATATATATATATATATGCATAGGATATATATATATATATATATATAGGATATATATATATATATATGCATAGGATATATATATATATATATGCATAGGATATATATATATATATATATGCATAGGATATATATATATATATATATATATGCATAGGATATATATATATATATATATATATGCATAGGATATATATATATATATATGCATAGGATATATATATATATATATGCATAGGATATATATATATATATATATATATGCATAGGATATATATATATATATATATATATATGCATAGGATATATATATATATATATATATATGCATAGGATATATATATATATATATATATATGCATAGGATATATATATATATATATATATATGCATAGGATATATATATATATATATATATGCATAGGATATATATATATATATATATATATGCATAGGATATATATATATATATATATATATGCATAGGATATATATATATATATATATATGCATAGGATATATATATATATATATATATATGCATAGGATATATATATATATATATATATGCATAGGATATATATATATATATATATATATGCATAGGATATATATATATATATATATATATGCATAGGATATATATATATATATATATATGCATAGGATATATATATATATATATATATGCATAGGATATATATATATATATATATATATGCATAGGATATATATATATATATATATATGCATAGGATATATATATATATATATATATGCATAGGATATATATATATGTATATATGCATAGGATATATATATATGTATATATGCATAGGATATATATATATATATATATATGCATAGGATATATATATATATATATATGCATAGGATATATATATATATATATGCATAGGATATATATATATATATATATATGCATAGGATATATATATATATATATATGCATAGGATATATATATATATATATATATGCATAGGATATATATATATATATGCATAGGATATATATATATATATGCATAGGATATATATATATATATGCATAGGATATATATATATATATATATGCATAGGATATATATATATATATATATGCATAGGATATATATATATATATATATGCATAGGATATATATATATATATGCATAGGATATATATATATATATATATATATATGCATAGGATATATATATATATATGCATAGGATATATATATATATATATATATATATGCATAGGATATATATATATATATATATATGCATAGGATATATATATATATATGCATAGGATATATATATATATATATATATATATGCATAGGATATATATATATATATATGCATAGGATATATATATATATATATATGCATAGGATATATATATATATATATATATGCATAGGATATATATATATATATATATATATATATATGCATAGGATATATATATATATATATATGCATAGGATATATATATATATATATATGCATAGGATATATATATATATATATATATGCATAGGATATATATATATATATATATACATATATGCATAGGATATATATATATATATATATATATGCATAGGATATATATATATATATATATATATGCATAGGATATATATATATATATATATATATGCATAGGATATATATATATATATATATACATATATGCATAGGATATATATATATATATATATACATATATGCATAGGATATATATATATATATATACATATATGCATAGGATATATATATATACATATATGCATAGGATATATATATATATATATATGCATAGGATATATATATATATATATGCATAGGATATATATATATATATATATGCATAGGATATATATATATATATATGCATAGGATATATATATATATATATATATATATATATATATGCATAGGATATATATATATATATATGCATAGGATATATATATATATATATGCATAGGATATATATATATATATATGCATAGGATATATATATATATATATGCATAGGATATATATATATATATATATGCATAGGATATATATATATATATATATGCATAGGATATATATATATATATATATGCATAGGATATATATATATATATATGCATAGGATATATATATATATATATATATGCATAGGATATATATATATATATATGCATAGGATATATATATATATATATGCATAGGATATATATATATATATATATATGCATAGGATATATATATATATATATATATGCATAGGATATATATATATATATATGCATAGGATATATATATATATATGCATAGGATATATATATATATATGCATAGGATATATATATATATATATATATATGCATAGGATATATATATATATATGCATAGGATATATATATATATATATGCATAGGATATATATATATATATATGCATAGGATATATATATATATATATGCATAGGATATATATATATATATATATATATATATATATATATATATGCATAGGATATATATATATATATGCATAGGATATATATATATATGCATAGGATATATATATATATATATATGCATAGGATATATATATATATATGCATAGGATATATATATATATATATGCATAGGATATATATATATATATATATGCATAGGATATATATATATATATATATGCATAGGATATATATATATATATATATGCATAGGATATATATATATATATATGCATAGGATATATATATATATATATGCATAGGATATATATATATATATATATGCATAGGATATATATATATATATATGCATAGGATATATATATATATATATATGCATAGGATATATATATATATATATATGCATAGGATATATATATATATATATATGCATAGGATATATATATATATATATGCATAGGATATATATATATATATATATGCATGGGATATATATATATATATATATGCATAGGATATATATATATATATATATGCATAGGATATATATATATATATATATGCATAGGATATATATATATATATATGCATAGGATATATATATATATATATATGCATAGGATATATATATATATATATATGCATAGGATATATATATATATATATATGCATAGGATATATATATATATATATGCATAGGATATATATATATATATATGCATAGGATATATATATATGCATAGGATATATATATATGCATAGGATATATATATATATATATATGCATAGGATATATGTATATATCTATATATATATATATATATATATATATATATATATGCATAGGATATATGTATCTATATATATATATATATATATATATATATTCATAGGATATATGTATCTATATATATATATATATATATATATATATATATTCATAGGATATATGTATATATCTATATATATATATATGCATAGGATATATGTATATATCTATATATCCTATGCATATATATATATATATATGTATATATATATATATATATATGCATAGGATATATATATATATCTATATATATATAATATGCATACGATATATATATATATGCATACGATATTTATATATATATGCATACGATATATATATATATATATGCATACGATATATATATATATATATGCATACGATATATATATATATGCATACGATATATATATCTGCCTGTTTGGTGAGTTAGCTCTCAGTAGAAATGTTCTTTTAAAAATGAGATATTCAAGTCTCACGATAAATGATACTTTTATATCTTGCTAAAAAAAGAAAAATGTTAGTTTTTTTTTTAAACCCGAAAAATGGAGGACTTTGTTTTCATTCATATCACTGTAAAAGTTCAATCGCTTCTCAATTGTTACCTGTGTATGTGTATATATGTAATAAGATTATAACTATATTCTAAATGTTTATGTTTTGTACCACATAGTTCTTTCAGCACGTCAAAACTTTCGTACATTTTTTAAAGATCTGTTTCATATCCAATGTTTTAACATACTGAAAGAACTGTTTGATAAGAAAAACATTTGGAATATAGCTATGTTATTATTTTATATATGCTCTGTTATTATATTTAACAAATATAGAGCTTCGAAATGCAAAGAATTGGTATACACTAAGTGTGGAATATATTTGAAAAAAAATCATATTTTACCAAAAAACCACATCTTTATAAAAATATAAATTTTGAAAATTCAGTTTCCTTACAAAGAAACATATTTGTAAGATGTGTTCATAAGTATCACTTATCTTATTTTGTCCCTTAATCCTCACATTTCTTGAACGATGTTTCTGACAAAGGAGGGAAATTGCTGTTTTCTAGGTTTAAATCTATCCATTTAACACTTATAGATGGCTAGTTTTTGACCGTAAACTGATGTTTTTCACCTCCTTATATCAAGTGGCTTCATGCCTTGTCTGGGGCGATTTCCATTAAAAAAACAAAAACTTTCAATGCATCAATAAAAATATTATTTTGAATTTGAGAGAAAAGCTTCTTATCAATAGTCATCCATTAAATCTGTGCCATATTAATCCATAAAACTATTTGACAAAGTGTGAACTAAAGACGGATAGAGCCTTCTATTAAGAGTCACGAATAAAAGAAATAGAAAGGAAACTAATTTGTAATCATCTCATTTTGCCTGGAATGTGAACGACTGTTACCTTTCTTGATGATGCTAGTTCTTAGCTGATTGGATGAGATTTCACTCAAGGAAAGATTCAAAAAGCATTTCTTTCATTATCCTATACAAATCCAAGCGAATAAAATGTAAACTCTTTTGGTGTTTTCTTTCTATGCGCATCGCTATGAAAAATTTATTTTGAAATGATTTGAACAAAAATCTTAATGATCGATAAGAGTCCCATGAAGACATTTTATGAACTTTTTCTGAAATCAAAACCTTATAAAGAACTAATAAAAGCAGTTTTGCGAGTATTATTAATCAAAAACCATGCCTTATCTACTTTAGAACCAAACTAGATTAATAATTTAAATAATTTCTATTATTAAACCAATTAATCATGTTAATTTCTCATCCAGTTAGTTAAGTTTTTTTAAACATTTTTCAGTTATTTTATTTAAAAAATCTTTAAATTCTATTTTAAATATTGGGGTTGAGATGAAACCAAAAAAGAATTCTCCAAAGGCGCCAGACAGCCTGTTCGAAGCACTAGTAATAAATTTAATTTCACCCTTTGCTTCTCTTCTCTGTAGATCGCACGTGGCGTGACGTCCTTCCCATGTTCACGTGACGTCCTTCGTTGTCTCCTCTGCCTGTCACGTTTGATGTCCTAAGTGTCAGCGGCATCTCAAGTTCTTCGCTGATTAAAAAAAAAAAAAAAAAAAAAAATTGTGAAAGAAAAAAAATTTAATACCATCACAGATATTTCTGTATAAAATTCTATGAGGATTTAAAATATATATACATATACTCAATGAAAAAAAAATATAAAAACAATGTCAACCAAAAAATAAAAAATAAAACAAAAAAAGAAGAAAAAACGAAAAAAAAAAACAAAAAAAAAACTCTGTAGTTTTGTGATTGGCGTGCCACTGGGGCAACGTCAGTGTCCATCTCTGATGGTTTTTGTCAACTTGAACTGTACGGCCAAATGTCCCCTCCTGCTGCTGAAATATGTTTGCTTTGTTTTCAGTATGTTTCGTGTGTTCAACGTTCATCTTGACTGGGTTTGTTGTTGTTACATATGTTATTATTATTATTACTACCACCACCACCATTATTATTCTTGAGTCTGTAATTTTACTGATCACCAACCAAGAACTATTACATATATATATATATATATATATATAAAAGATATATATTAAATGTTATTGTATGCAGTGTACATATCTTAACATGAAAAAAAAAAAGTCTTAAAATGAAAAACTGTAAAGATTTGGGGAGAAAAAAAAATTGGTTCTGAAAATCATTTTAGTTATTGGGTCAAAATGACATTGGTTATTCTATAAAAAAAGCAAAACAAAAAATAACAACACTTTAAAAAAAAAAAACACTAATATTAAATGAGGTTGGAATAATTTATAAAAAGGGGTGGGGAGCAAGTGATCTTTGTCTATTCCTCACTTCTGGTGTGTATGTGTGTGTTTTTATCATCTAAACCTTCACACATACAAAAAACGCTTCTAGAGTGATGAAGAAGAAACAACCTCCATGCCCCAGTGGTGCATCCTCTCCACGTAAATTTGAGAGTTGCCACCTTTTAAGTCTACGTTTCTAGTTTGTTTGTGGTATTCAAGTAGTGCACAAGAAACTGTTTGACGTGTTTGTAGTTTGGCTCTGTTTTTTGTTTATTTTATTTTTTCTATTTACTTTTCAAAAACCCCTTGGTGCCGTGATAAATTGTTTGCAGTGTTTATTGGGAGACAGTTTTGTTGATGTTCCATAAATTTTGTTGAATTTGTGTGAGACTTTAACCTATAATAGTTGGACTCTTGTGATGATGATGATCATTGTACAATGTATATATATATATATATATATATATACAGACACACACACACACACACACATATATATATATATATATATATATATATAAAAGAAAACCAAAAAAAAAAGAACCAAACAAACAATAAACATAATAGACCCCACCCCACACACACCTCCACCCCCAAACTTGAACCACTCCGGAGTCATTATCATTTGGCAGAGTTGTTGTGTACATCCTTACCACAGAATTAGCAAATACAATACCCTTCTGGAAACTTCTTTTTCACCCTCTTTTGTTGCTAAGTTCGTTTGCAACAAGTTTTCAATTCATTTCTAATATGGCTCTTGAGCATGAAAGAGACTGGAGATAAATGATGAACAGAGAGGTGTGGGTGGGGGGAGAATTGTGCAAATCCAATGTCAATGCTGAAGGTGACAGCTCTACTGATGATGCCTATTAGGCATATCAACTTTGTTAGCCTCATCGTTAGATGGGAGGTGGTTAGTATTACTTTCTCTCCATTTTTTGTCTTCTTGACAGACAACAATCTCTTTAGTGATTGTTCATTTCTAAACTGTGACCATCTTTCACCAGATATATTCTCCCTCTCTTGTAATCCTTATGTATCAAAAAAGAAAACATCAGTCACAGAATGTTTTGTTTTTGTTGTTTTTTTTTCGTCAGTGTCTGTTGTCCTTCTTGTATCAGATGTTTATATATATAAATATATATATAATGTATTTGTCTGTGTGTGTAGTCTGCACACTTGCATATCATGTATGTATAGATATATATGTACATAATATACACATATATATATAATGGAATGTGTCAAACTGTTTAATCTTTCAGCTGTTATGAAATAACAATTTTATTATAAGCTAATTATGACATAAGGTTTTGGAATGATTCATATTTCGATGTCTAAAGGGATTTTCAAAAAAGAAAAATAATAAAACCTGATACGATCCTGTTTTAACTAGAAAAAAAAAAGAAGTCATAAAAACAATCCCTAAAGTGTGGTTTTAACAAAATTCAAGCAGGTGGAAATGAAAACTTTTGCTCCATAAGATATGTTAGCAAGTAAAGAAATTATTGTATTTTTTGTTATAAAACCTGTGATGAGGGGGTGGGATAAAGAAATCAAATGTTGTGTCACCTTTGAAAATATTTTCTTTTTGTATTAGGATTATTGTGATTAACAGTAGTGGTTTTTCTATCGACTTTCCCCCCTCAAATATCCACAGAGACTTGGGTCGATTTAAGATTTAGAAATCTCAAATGTGTGCATGCTCTTTTTAATGTATGTGATAATTTGCTGAAGACAATTTTTTTTTTTTTGTTTAAATTCTGTTTTTATTTTTAAAAAATACTTTTGCTGTCATGAATTCTGTTTTTTTGTTTTTATTTGATAACTGCAGCCAATTTTTTTTAATTAAATAAGGATGTACATGCAACTGCCAAATTTATTCTCTGAAAACTGCAAGAATGGGAATGTTTGCCACATCTGAAAGACAAAAATGGGTTGTTATTTAGAATTTGGCTTAATAAAAAAAAATACAGATATATCTTTATGTATGCATCTGTCACGGATCGAAGATGGCATATTCCAAAAATTATATAAATTGATCAAGTATTTTTATTTTTTTAAAAATAAAATATCAAATTTTATGATAAGCAACACAGGAGAGCTCGCAGCCACCATGTTTTTATTTTTATTTTTTAGAATGTGTTAGAATTCAAGGGCAGACAACTCAATTTAACAGATTTATGGATTGTGTTATTTAAATCGGTGGTTGGTAAAAATTATTAATCACTAAAAGTCGTAAAATTTGATTTTCTTGGTTAAAAAATGAAACTACTTGATCAATTTGTGATTTTTGGAACATGACATTTTTGTTCCATGACAAGTGTGTACATAATAAAGGTTTTTCTATAATTTTTTTTAATTAAGTCTAATTCTAAATTAACACCTAAAAATGCAAATCAACCGTAACCATCCTCTCTCTGCTCATCTTTTTCTCATCTTAGATCATCATTCTAAAAATCTAAAATGGATCCCCCACTCCCCTTCAAAAAAAGCAAAAAAAAAAAAAAAAAAAAAAAGGCTTGGGTTTTATTTTAATAGTTGCTAATAACGATTAACAACTGATCCCTTTTTCCTCCCTACACAGTTTCATGTTTCACAATATCTTTGATAAATCTTATAAACACATGACAAACACTTCAGTCTATGAGTAGCATTAAAGAGCATGTCTATTTTACTCATATTTTATTGATGTTTATTTGCCAAATAAAATATTTTTCTCTACAAGGTTATTTTCTGATAATGACTTAAGGATAGTATTTATGAATTGCCCTGAAATCCTTGGAAATTTAGAAATGTCAAATTGTCCTTGAATTTTATTTATATATAAGTCTTTGTGTGTGATAATTAATGGTGGAGCTGACAGCTGTTGTATTTTCTGTTAAATTAACATAGTGATTTATTTCCTTTTTTTTTTTTTTTTTTTTTTTGAGGCCAGTATTAAAATGTCAAGACAACTTTCAGAAAAAACTGTTTCTTGGCTTTTATCTTCAGTATAATCAGTATTATTTTTGTTTCTTTACTGGAATAAATTGTTTGTGTGTATCTGTCCAACAGAATTGGTTTGTTTTACATATAGAACACAAGTTTTTGTGTACATGTTACATTTTTAATTGAGTTATTTTTTTTCTTTTTATCAAAATTAAAAGACTGTATGCTGAGATCAATGACTCATTCTAATATCAGCCTAGTTTATAAGAGGTATCTTTCTTTCGTTGCTTTTTGGTTAATTTTCCTTTTTTTTTTTTTTTTTTTTAAATTCCTTATAATTTTGTTTTTCTTGTAAATGAGTGTAGGTTACTGGAATTTCCTCATTTTGTCCCAATCTTTGTTTCCTTATGGAGCAGCAGCTTTTTAGAGCAAGAAATCTTTTCACTTCAACCCTCACAAGTCTTATACCCCTCGTCTTTCTTTTTTCCTTTTTTCTTTTTTCTTTTTTTTTTTTTAACAAATATTTCCAAACAAAGAAAATTTTTTTTTTAATTTCTTTAATCCGTGGTTCGACTGAGAGAGCTTATAAATATCCATGGCTTTCTTTTCTAGGCAGTTCTCGGAAAATCTCCATCTTCCCAAGAGACGGATGTAGATCCTGATCCCTCTGCATTCATCTACCTTCAGGGGATGTGTTCAATGCTGTGGAATTTTTAATGCTGGAAGATCGGCCGGTGAGTTGATGCAGTAAGCACACCCGTGGGTCGCTCTCTCTCTTCACACCCACCGCAGATGAAATGGATGGGCAGTTAAAAACCAAAAAAAAAAAAAAAAAACAAGCAAAAAAAAAAAAAAAAATGGTCAGTCCAGTTGGTTAAGCAAGCAAGCTGTCTTTCACTGGACTTGAGGTATTCTCTACATGGCTAGTACACAGCATAAAATGGCCAAAGATTTTTTTTTGTCTTCATCGATTGTATTTTTATCCTTCAACAAAAACATATCTACTCTCTGGAATTGTGGATCTCTGCTGCGGCTGCAACTGTTTTATCTCCAACCCTTCCCCAAATTTTTAATGTTCCGTATGAGAGTTGGGTTTTGATAGGGGTGTTATTGTTGCCTCATTTGAAATCTTGTCTCACATGCTTGAATGATTCCCTCAGCATTGACGTTTTCGCGAACATGTCTGCGTGTGTGAGTTTTTTTTTACCGTGTATGTGCTCGCATATTTGGACAACTGCCTGTTGGATTGTCTTGCAACAGCTGCAATAGGGGCTGCGGACTGTTTATTTTTATTTTTCTGTTGGGTTTTGTTTCTGTTCCTTTTTTATGTAAGTTTGTTTTCATTTTGTTTAGCTGTTGTTTATTTCAAGAAAGTCGGGTGGGGGCTGGCTCTCGGGTTTTCTTTCTGATTAAGTTGTTTAAGTTGTCGGCTTTTTTGTTGGTTATTGACAAATATTGGGTTTTATTAAAGTTTTTCACTCCAACACATTTTGCTGCCACTTGCATCCCAACACATCCTTTACGACCATCATCACCCATTCCCCCTCCATCCACCTCCCATTATTCTTGGACAGTTTCTTTCTGATTTCCGATGAGAGCAGGGTGAATAGGGAATAACATAAATTAAATATCTATTTTTTTAAAAGAAAAAATAGCCAATATTACAACTCCAATTTAAGATTATTTTTTGCTTAAGTTTTTTTTTTTTTGTTTTTTTGTTTTACTCGTTTTTGCACAGTTTTGAATTTCACCATTAAATGTGAAAGAGATCTGATTTGCTTGAAATGTTTATTTATTAACTTTTCAGTTCATAATCACATTTTCTCATGCAGTTTTCCATGTTACTTGTTATGTTTGCTTAAGAATACACATTTCGTTAGCTTGTGTTTCACATACCCACATATAAAAACTAAACTCATTTTCAATCTTTCAAAGAAAACCCATTTTTACTAGTACATGCTTCACAGATATTTGCATTGCAAATAAAACAAGATAAACAAAACTCGTGGACATTTTGGTTTGCCATGACTATCAATCATGACATTGTGTTTAATGTTTTGTAAAATATGCTACACACACACAATTCACATCATTTCTCTCATCACGCTGCCATACTTCAATGCATGTCTCCAATATTAATCTCAAGTGCTCGCCTAACACCATCTCCACCCTCAAATGAAATTAAGATCTTCCCTTTAAGGACACAACCCTAAACTTCAATATTACCAATTGAGTCATTTGAATATAACTTATCAAATAAGTGTTTATTGTTATTATTATTATTATTATTATTATAAATATTATTATGATAAAAGGAAAGAATCTATGGAATGGCTTCTACCATTTTAGCAGAAAATATATTTTTTTTATGGTGAATAAATATAATTTAATATTTAGTTTAATAATTTAATATTTAGTTAGTTTGATGATTGAATATTTAGTTTGATGATTGAATATTTAGTTTGATGATTGAATATTTAGTTTGATGATTGAATATTTAGTTTGATGATTTAATATTTAGTTTAATGGTAATGAAAAAAGTCTATTGAAGCACCCCCTTATGTGTAATGACTTTACACAAGACATTATTTTAATTTGTAAATTTACAGTCAGATGTTGACAAAGAACTGTGTTAACAGTTGTATTGAAAAAAACTGTGATTCTCATTTTGCTTGTTACGATCAGTGTTTCAGTTGATGTAACCTCTGACCTCTACGTGCATATTTTCAGACTTGTAAAAAAATAAATGCACTTAAAAAAGGTTGTGCATTACAGTGACTGAAACATATAACAATGAAAATGAGCAAAAACAGTGCAATTAACACAGTCATCATCTGCAAAATTCTGAAAGATAATTCTGTAAATGTGACCGAAAGGACATCGTTAAGATCATATTTAATTGAATAAAAAGAATTTAAATTTATAATCGTACATTGAAACGTAAAAGCAATGTAATGTACACACTCTCTCTACATCTTTTCTTTTTTTTTCTCGGCTCTTTCACTGTGACATCAACCGGCGGATGTTTGTTTGTTTGTTTTTTTTTTTGTTTTTGTTGGTTTGTTTAATGTATTTTTGGCTTAGATTGGTTAGGTTGTTTGTTTATTTACCCTTTTTCTATGGTACAGATGAAGAAATCTGTCGTTCATTCACCAAAAGGTGCAAAAAAAAAAACTTGTAAGATGTTTAATTTGTATGTTCACACCTGTTGATTACATAATAACCAGGAAGCATTAACATGGGACTTGCTCCACTTGTTAAGAAACAGGAAGAAGAAAAAAACCAAAAATAGAGGTTGAAAAGTTTAAAGATGAAATAAAAATCATTTCAATTTCAAAAAACAAAAATTTCATTCCGATTTTTCTTTGTTCTTTTTGCATGTTTTGAAATTTTTTTTTCTATTTGTCTTCATAAAAATGAAAACAGATTTTCCCTGTTTTTATTTATCTCCACTAAAAGCATCAACAACTGTTCATTGATTTATTCATTTCAGGTTATTTTGATCAAATCTGGACAAAGTATTGTCTCTTTGCAAAAAAATCTGTGAAAGTTTTGCAGCTGAACAAAATACTTTACCTGAATATTAAGACAGAAAATTAAGACATGTCAGTAGTTTTCATTATTTGCATTGTGCGACTGTTCTCATCTTGGATGTTATTCTATCAATATTTTTTTGCAATTTAACCTTCAAGAGTCTTTAAGTGCATTTTGTTAAACTCTGCAATCTGTATGGCAAGGCGTTTGAAATTTCCTACACCTTCTTACGGTTCAGTAAGACACCTGAAGAAGATCAGAGATTACATCAGCTAAAACGTTGTGAGAATAAGAACAGTGGCCAAACAATTCAAATAATCACAATTATAAATGCTCATCTCCAAAATTTTGAAACATTATTTCGAATTATTCAAGATGATTATTGCGCGTGTTGACAGCAAAACTTTGATATGCACTACGTTTGTTTCTCTTCATTTCAAACGATCGTTTTTTTATGTTCGTTTAAAACTGATAAAGAAAATGATTGCAAATTCATTTGAATCAACTCTACCAAAACCAAATTAAATCATTTGTGTGAATAAATAGCTTAAAGGAATCATTTCGCTGTACAATTGGAGCTGTTGCACAGCATCTGCTGAGTTGTTTAGCTGAGAAGTCAAGCAGAACTTTGAATATTGTGAACGTCTTTTTATTCTTCAATTTATTTTTTCATAATAAATAGCTTGGAATGAAATTTATCTCCATACTAAATTAATTATGAGTAAGTGTACACACACACACACATAGACATAATTTGTTTTTATTGTTGATAGTCTTTTTAAATTCTCATTGTGATAACCACTTGAAACATGTAAAATGTAACAGTATTAAAAATCTATTCTTTCCCCATTACATGAAAAAAAAAAGAAGTCTTTTAAAAAAAAAAGAAGTCTTGATTATCATTTTAGTTTTATACTACCTCAGCTATCAGAACATGGACATTTTAATTTATGAAAAAACAAAATCTAAAGAAACTGAATATTTTGATTTAAAATGCATTTAAAAACCATTTATATTTTGCTAAATATCATTTCTCAGCAAGATTAATGGTTTGTTCATATGATTTATTTAGGAAATGTTTTTTGTTTTGATCCAAAAAGGTAACTCTTCTTTGTTATTTTATTGATCTTCAACTGTTTTGGGATGGAAGGATGGTTCAAGTGTTGCTACTCTTTTTGTTTCAATTTATAGCAGTCAGTTAAGTATCGCTCATTCTTTTTGATAAATTAAGAAAATCTTCCTATAAAAATAGCAAGTCACTAAGTTGAAAAGAACTGAACAGTATTAACTTTGACGCAATAATTATTATGGTAATATTTTCTACAAAATTGGCATCATATAAGAAAGTATGAAAATAAGAAATTAACTTTTTTTTTATCTGAAAAAACAAAAATTGTTGTAGTTGAGGACAGAAAGGAAGACAAATGAAGAAGTCCTGCATAAGGCAGAGTACAGCAATGCTGTCCACGCCAGACAGTTTAAATTGTTCAGCTATTTAATGTGGGTGGATGGTTTGGAAAAAAGCTTGATGTTAGGAAAAATTGCTGGAAAAAAGAAAAGACAAAGTTCAGTGACAGTCTCAACAGGATCACTGGAAACATGACTATAGATCTCATTAGCAAGACCGGATGCAGTGAGACAGGAGTCATGATCTTAGATATTTGTAATACCATACCCGATACCTGAGGAAGATACACTGAAGGGTATTCTAAACACTTTTGAACATGTATAGCTGGAAAATACATGATTTTCTGATGCAGCGTTGAAAGATTGGTGTTATCTATATAAATGAAACAGATATATGTATGTGTGTGTGTCTTTATGTAAATGTTTAACTGATAGGCTCTAAAACTACTGGTCACATAACACTGAAATAAACAAGGGTTGAAATGCAAACTTCATTTTAACTTTCTGAAGCTTTTATTTCTTTCTGCACATGTCCAAATTCAATACATTTCATTTAATATAAATTCTTTCTTACCTATCTCTGGATAGCTGCATCAGTAGGAGATGCGCCTGGAGCACTGAATGTTTTTAAACCATGGTTGATGGCAGCTAAGTCATTTTTATTTTAAAATTTTTGAAATCACTACTATATATTGGGTACAATATAATAATTAAAAAAAAATTGGTTCTGTAATAATAAATCTGAAATCTGCATGAATTGATATATATCTAAGCATATTTTATGACCCGGCACTGTCAGTCAGTCCCCCCTGCCCCGCTAATTTAATAAAAAAAATGTAGTTATGCTCTCTCTTAAACTATTACTCCTCATGATCCTTATTTGGTCTCCCTCACACTACGCATAGCGACGTGTCTATTCATTTTAGTTACCAATCATAAAATTTGTCCCCCCCCCAAATGCTAAAAACGCATTTATAAATTTGCTGCAGTTTATCAATATCAGAGTATAGATCTTCAAATTCATTTGGATGTTATTGCCGCATGTGCAACTAGTAATTCTCTGATTACAATTAGCTGATCATTTTAGCGTGAAATGTATGTTTTTTCTTGTATGTTTTTTTTAATTTAGGAAGAAGTGATGAAGTAAAAAAAAAAAATTAAAACATGAAATTCTAGCAATTTTCATCGAAAATATTTTGATTTATTTGCTTTTCATTTAGTTTTGAAAATTTGTCAGTTTTAGCTTTTCAGCATTTTTCATCTCTATCGATTCTTTTTTTTTTTTTTTTTTTTTTTTTTTCTTTAAATCTAGTTTATCGTCCCTCCCTCTTTTTTTTGTATTTATTGATTTTTTTCTTCACCTTTCTTATAATTGTTTATAACCTGTTATGTATGATTGCACCAGCAAGTTGCATCTTATTTTGCAACTATTTTTCTTGCTTTTTGTCCAACAAGCAACATTTTTGTCATCTCTTTTACCACCAAACAACGTTGCTATTTCTGAAACAAATAGAAAAGTCTTCCAGTTTCTCTAATTGTTTTAACAATTTAAAAACATGCAAATAAAAAACAAAAAAAACTCAACCGCAACAAAACGTTTATATTAAAAGTATCTTTTTTAATATACAATTACAAAGATTAAGCAGTTAATATATTAAACGTTAATTTCCTCCATTCCTCTCTTTTTTTCCCAAATAAAAAACCAAAAGTTTTTCTGATTTAATCCATGATAGCATATTCCTAATTAAGTGATGATAATTTATTCATTAGAAACTTCATCACTTAGCAGCATCAGTTGTGCCTTGACAACCTGCACTCCCAGAAAATATTAGGTAGAGAACATTTGTAATGTTATGGCCAGTGTAGTATCTATGTTAGGTTCTGGCAGACGGTGCCAAGGGTCAGAACGATCATGATTAATTATTAAATTATTTAGGTTAAAATGATATTCAGAAAACAGAAAAGAATGTTAATTAAAATATTTAAATATTTCACTGGGAAATTTTGGCCGAAGAACAAATGTTATGAATAGAAGAAAAGCATAAACAAAGGTAGTTTGGAATTTGGTTTCGTAAACAACGATGTGGCTTACGTGACAAACAAGATTGTCAACTCGGGCTGACGTAAGAGACACGTAAGCTAGGAGAAATCAGAATTAGGGTGAGTTTATAATGGAAGTTGAGGAGATGAGTTGTGAGTTAGCTAGCCACTGGGTTAGAGCAGACAGGAGTTGTCTCTGTGCTTCAATGGAGCATTTATGGACCAACAAAGGAAGATGTAAGGTAGAAGGTTAAGAGCTACAGACTCCAAGACGTGGAACATTTGGAAATAAAGCTCTGGAAATGATAACTTGGTGGTTTGGGTGTTCCATTTGAAAGTAAATGCCTTCATTTTCAGATTCCTGCTGCCAGAGGAGAGAGAGACAATAAATAAGGTATGTGACCGTGTCCAGCAGACAAGGGTGTTATTCGTCATTGTTAAAGACTATCCATGCATTGTCCTGTTCGTTTTTGTCAAGAATATGTAAAAACATACACATAAAAAACCGTTAAATATACACATAACAGATCAAACCATACAGACACAACATATACAAAAAAAAAGTGTCCTTAGAATTCTAACCACTAGATGATACACGAGTATCAATTACAGAAACGTGTATACCTTATATGCACTAGACATTTATAGACTTGTCAATACATTTGTTTGATTTGATAATGCAACACATTCATCTATCTTTGAGATGACTTGTGTTATTCCTTATTTACTAATAATCACTTTCAATTAACTTCCCAATAAAACACCTATTTTCAAGCAGAGTAAAATTTTAGAAAAAGCCAGAGAAAGATGATTTTTTTTCTTCATTGTCTATAATATAAATCTCACCTGTCTGTTTAAATGTATGTTTGTATGTCTGCCTAAAACTTTTGACAGAGGCAATGGATTTCAAAAGATCGGTTTCATTTTAAAGCTCAACCCTTCAGACGACAAATATAAAAAAATTGGCTAAAAACATTAATTCCTTCATCCTCAACTGGCACTTTTGTACAGGGAGGAGTCGTTTTTTCACAGATATTTGCGAAAGTCGTCCCCCTCTTTTCGATTGACTAGCCTTAATTTAAACCTTTGCAACTTCCGGTTTGGTGATGGATGCAATGGCAAATATGTCAGGTTTTTTCTTTTGCTTCTTTGCAGTATAGGTTCAAGCCTGCCTGCCTACTACTACTTTTTCTTTTGCTCAACACACACTTCCAAACACCCGGGCAATGCCGGGCACCCAGGCTAGTTCTCTTATAAAATCCTATCCCCTCTCTTTTGCTCCCTGCTCTTGAACCTTATAAGAAATGAATAAAATCATGTGGCAGTACATGTTACATAACATCATGTGGCAGTACATGTTACATAACATCATGTGGCAGTACATGTTACATAACATCATGTGGCAATACATGTTACATAACATCATGTGGCAGTACATGTTACGTAACATCATGTGGCAGTACATGTTACATAACATCATGTGGCAGTACATGTTACATAACATCATGTGGCAGTACATGTTACATAACATCATGTGGCAGTACATGTTACATAACATCATGTGGCAGTACATGTTACATAACATCATGTGGCAGTACATGTTACATAACATCATGTGGCAGTACATGTTACATAACATCATGTGGCAGTACATGTTACATAAACAACAAAGTCGAGCGATAATTTTCATTATAAAATGTGCATAATTAGTCATTAAAAATACTGATGCTTTAAATAGAATTCTGTTTTTTGCCAACTTTCAAATTCATGTTCATTTGATATTAATAGATTGACTTTGTAAGTGGAAAGGGGGGATCGTGTGTATATGGATGATGACACTGGATACATTTTTATATCGTTTCATTTAAATGCAACAAAAAAGAATTTTTGAATATGAAGCATAAAAATGCAAACTAAAATGGATGAAATAATGATTTATGTTGTTTCAAAGACAAATTTATTCATCACTACTCAAGTGCTAAGTATGAAATTGTTTTATGTAGTAATTACAGGAAAGATATCTAAATTATCAAAACGTTGATTTCCACATCAATTTAAACATGTGAAATAAAAACTTGAGGAAAAAAACTATTGTATTCAAAGGAAAATGTGAATATTCTTTTAATTTAAATAAATTTTTTAAAAGGCTATAAAAATCTCTTCCTATTTTAGTGTTGTTACTTAATTTTTAATTTGCAAAGTGATTTCCTCATCTAAACTTCAAGATTTTCTTTTAGATTTTGATTGTACGTTGTATTGAATTGAAAGTTTTGTAATGTGTCAGCATAGTGTTTGAGATTATTCCCTACATACACGCAACACATACATAGACAGAAAATACAACTATATATATATGTGTGTGTTGTGTTGCACGTTGTTTCATATTTGGGATTATATATCGAGAGATGACGGGGACATATAATGGGTACATGTAATATAGGATTGATGATGAGAGAGACATTTATAACAGTGAGAGGGATGATGAGAATTCATTATTGAATGAATGTGTATTACTGTTCTTTTACATCAGAGGAGGAGAATTATTACTTATGATCGTGAAGGGGGCACATTACTTGAAAGGGGGTTATACAAAGTTCATATTAAGATGATGAACACATTACCTTCAATTGTTGAATGACAACATGAAGACAAACAGTTACAAATATCGATGGTGATTCCTTATTTCATTTGACCGGTCGAAATGATGATAACATCAGGAATTCAAATTCGGGATTTACATAGTTCAATGTTCTTTCTTCGCTTCCAAAGACCCTGACTCCAACTGTCTCTCTGACTAGCAGATTCAGCTGTTCTGTTTCCTCTGCTCGACTACCGCTTCATGATCTGACTAATACTAGCTCCTATATTGAGAATTCTTTTGCTATGACGTCAGAGGTGTAGTTCCAAACTGTGACCAATTCACGTGGCTAAGCATATGTTTGTCCAAAACACTACTGCAAACAAAGAATTCTCAATTAACCTATTTTTTTACAATATACATATATATATATATATATATATATATATTTCTTTTTTTTTTTTTTTTTTTTTTTTTTTTTATTACATTTTCACCCCAAACAAGGCAAACTTTGCCACTTTGGTGTAGGGGGCTACTATCAGGGGCAACAACTACTGGGGTACTATGTAGGGATTTGGGCAGCAAGGTGTCGGTTCACGTTACACTTGAACTTCTGCACGTCAGTACTGTTGGGGAAGCAGGGACCTGGAATGGAATTCCAGAGTCTTGCGGTTCTGGGGAAGAAACTATTGGAGTAAAAAGATCTTTTACATCTAGGGACCTCTACAGTGTGGGGGTGGGATCTAGTAGCCTGTCGGGTTTGTCGAGGGTGCTCGCGTCGTGGGGGCACAAGTGATTGCAGTTCATCAGAGCATTCACCACTAAAATACTTGTAGAACAGGCAGAGGGATGCAACATTTCGTCGATGGGACAGAGGCTGAAGCTTAGATGCCAGTTCAGGGCCTATCAGATTTGCGACTCTCTTTTGAACCTTGTCAAGGAGCGAGAGACTAGTAGCAGATGCACCAGCCCAGATGTGGCAGCAATACTCCATACATGGGCGAATGGTGGCCTTATAGAGGTACAGGATACTTTCGGGTGTTAGTAGTTTTCTAGCACGGTAGAGAGAGCCTACCTTTCTTGCAGCGGCCCTGGCAATGCCTTCAATGTAATTGTTCCAACTCATGTTTCCTGTGAACGTTAGGCCAAGGAGTTTGAAAGATGGACTCTCAGATAAAGGGTCGTTGGCCATTGCTATTGGTGGTAGAGAGGGTTTCTTGTAATTATTGAATGAAACTAGTTTAGTCTTGGCAGCATTAAACGCGACCAACCACTTTTGTCCCCATTCCACTACAGATTGGAGGTCTTCCTCTAGTGTTTCTGCCATTTCTTTAGAAATGTGTTCATTCGTCTTCCTGTCGTGTCTGCCATAGAGTGTAGTGTCATCAGCATATATATCCATCTCAGAGGCAATGTTGTCGGGGAGGTCATTTATGAATATCAGGAACAATAGAGGTCCAAGGATAGAACCCTGGGGCACTCCCGCATTTATATCATATTGTTTAGATGTGCGACCGTCGAGGACTACCTGGATTTTTCTCTTATCTAAGAAGGATTTAATTATGTTAAGTATTCTACCAGTGATACCGTAAGATCTAATCTTCCTGAGGAGACCCTCATGCCATACCCTGTCAAAAGCCTTAGATATATCTAGAGCTACCGCTCTGCCTTCCCCCGCTTTGTCCAGTGATTGGTATATACGTTCAGAGATCACGGTGAGGATGTCTGCTGTGGAATGGGCTTGTCTAAATCCATATTGTTTGTCAGTCAGTAGTTTAGCATCTGTAAGATGATGGACTAGAGCATGGTTAATTATGGTCTCAAATATTTTGGCAAAAAGTGGGAGGAGGCTAATGGGGCGATAATTTGATGGGTCTGTCCTTTCGCCAGAATTCTTGAATACTGGTACAACAGAAGCAGTTTTCAACAGCCCGGAAAGCAAGCTTCATTAAGACATTTGTTGTAGAGTTTGGAGAGAACTGGAGCTACTTCGGCTGAGCACTTTTTTAATAGCACAGCTGGGATAAGATCGGGTCCACTTGCTTTTGAGGTGTCAAGGTTTTTTATGATAGCATGCACCTGAGCAGGGGTGGTTTTCAGATCGTCTAGTGTGGCGTCTGTCCGCATAGGAAAGTCAGGTAGGGGGTGGTTGGAAGGGTCCAGTGTGGAGTTTGAGGCAAACCGACTGGCAAGCATGTTAGCCTTGTCGGTTGCTGAGGAGACAACCTCGTGATTGTTGGTTAGTGGGGGAATTGTTGATTGCCCATTATTTACTACACTGTTGTAGATTTTCCAGAAGTCTCGAGTTCCTAGTTTTTGTGCTTCGATGCGCTTTTTAGTGGTTTCCGTAAATTCTCTCTTAGCTGTCGCTATTTCTTTCTTAACGTTATTTCTAGCTTCTATATACTTCAGTCTGTTTGAACTGGACTTATGTCGGTTAAACCTACGGTATGCATGCTGCTTTTGAGTAATGGCAGTTGCACAAGTCGACATAAACCATTGGGGAGAGTGGGGCTTACTATAAAATTTCCGCATGGGAACATGCGCTTCGATTGCAGTTTTGAACCAGTCAGTGGTCTCGTTTGCACACTGTTCAGCAGGGAGAGAGAAAATATTTTTCCATGGAGCATCTCTAATTAGTTCCCTGATGGCTTCCCAGTCAGCCTTTGGAAGTTAGTTTCTTAAAGTCATCCGATGCATGCCGACACATAAACCAAATGTTAAAGCAAATATGATGATGTAACGCCGCATAAACCTCATCGGCTCAACACCAGCTTAAATCTCTCACTGCCACTGCAAGGCCACACATCCATCTTACCTGGCTCGCGTTTCTCTTCCTGCGACCACATGCTGACATTAGCCATTTTTCGCCTTCGACTTCACATGTTCATCTTCTCCAACATGGACTTTGCTTTTCTCCAACCAAATTGCTGTCCTTTTTTTTTTTTTTTTTTTTTTCTTGTCATGCAAACCAACAGACACTTTGTAATTTGCATATGTGCTTTTTTGGTTACTTTTACTATCATCTTCACAAGCCAGCTAACTTACAGCACCTGCTGCTATTTTCCCACATGCTCTGTTACAATTAACGTTAGTCATTGACAGACACCTATTTCATTATTATAACTCTTCAGAATAGACTATACTCATCATTGTAATAAATCAAAGCCATGAGCGCTATAATTTTTCCGCTGCCTTAACGTGCAGGTCACATTAAAAGTAAGTTGCACAACGTGGATACTCCTTGTGTAGGCTACCTGATGATAAGGATTATCGATTGTCTCTCAAGACTGAAAGGAAATTTTTTCCTTAATATCTATGCATACATACACACTGCATATTTATATATTAACAAAAATCTTTTGACTTAAATCTATCTGAACAAATGTTGGTTGTAAGAACTGTTAAAAAATAAGGATAATTAATGCTTGAAAATATGAAAATACTCTCTTCATGCAACATTCTTACATTTGTACAATAAATGATGTATATTTAATTAAAAACAGAATAAATGTTTATTTTAATCAATTAAACCATTACTCTGCATAATAAACACATTTAAAAAAAAAACTAAATACAAACGGTCACTCAATAAGTCATAGGCCTGGCATAAAGATGACATTATAAATAATAAAAAATAATCCATGAATTTTTTTTTTTTTAAATGAAGTACTAACCTTCAAATAGCATTAAAATTTTAGCCAATTGATTTATTAGTTTTCATTAAAATGAGTTTGCTGTTACAAATTTTCCAAACACTGGTAAAATGTGAATTTTGTGCATTGATAAAGCATTGTTGTCTGATGGGAGAGGAGAAGGGGGGGGGGGAGATAAATGCTTTTCAAGCAAAGTAATTGCTTGATCTGTTATTTGGATCCTGCTTTGTCAGAACAAAGGTTACGTAATATGCTGACTTTAAACATAGTCATACGTACGCAAAGAATGCTGAAAGCTTAAGTTGCCAAAATTTGGCAGGTGTCCCAGAAAATATCAAAAAATGTTACGAATTCATTTTTGGTAGACTGTAAATTGCATTTGCGCAATATAGCAAATGTGTTGAAAAAGCAGGATGTATTCACTTTTTTATATAAACATTTGTGAAAGAAAAGATTCTTCAAAATGAGTCAAATTTTCTAAATTCAACAATAATGTGATGATGAGTGAAAACATTGTTTGCGACTCTTAAAGTTTTTTATCAACGGATGTGACACAATGGATGAAACTAGTTCATTCCAGAGTCAAGTCGGCACTTAAAACTGTTCAAAGTGACCAAAGACAGAAATATCAGCAGGTAAGATTTTAGTCTCCATCTATTGGGACATGCAATTCCCTTGAGAAACAACCATTAGCAATAAATATTACATAGGATTATTGATGATTTAGAAGGAAGAAAATTGCTAAAAAAAATGGCCACACATAATTCAGGAAGAAAGTGATTTATGAACAAAATTGCATAGTTAATGTAGAGTTGCATACATAATGTAGAAGCCAAAGACTACGCACAATACATGGTTTCAATGACTACCATGAAAAAAAAAAGAGAGAAAAGTGTATGGGGGGGGGGCAGATGATTTAAGAAATGGGTGCTGCAACAGATCATTTCAATTTCAGGAATTCAACAGATCTTACGTTTTTTCTTTCTTTTTCTCTCAAGGAAGTGAGGCATTTCTTAATTTAATTTTCATTTTTTTTTTAATTTTAGTTTTAATCCATTATTTAAGCATTTTAGTTTGAAAGTGGACACACAAGAATAATCATGGATATAAGGACACACGTTCATCTCATAAACAGCTAGCAGGGTACCGGGCATTGCCCGGGTTCACAAATAATCAAACAAATGAATTTCAGTTTGTACACATCTGTTATACTAAGGATATTGAGCACTTTTTCATTATTATATATCAATTTCATTGTGGGTAACATGGATCAAAATTTTCTTGTAAATTCTGCGACAGTTCTACCCCTACCAGTATTTTAATGTAACAATTTCAAACAACAAACCATACAGTAAAAATTTGATTTAACTAGAAAATCTTTAAAAACGAATAACAGCACGAAAATGTAATCGCCCTAAAAAAGTACCTGACCACCTTCCCACCAGATCTTTTGACAATTCTAACCCTCCCTAATCAGATTATAGGAGGGGGGGGGGGGTAAACAAAAGATTAAGGAATACAAAGAATACAAATTCTCCGGATATTGAGCACTTTTTATGACTATATACCACTTTTTGTCCAGTCCAAAGTTATTTTCTTAAATTCTACCTCTAGAAAGATTTTTCTTTACAGTCAATTGCAACTGCCATGTTACTTTGTAAGTGATTCTCTCAACACGATATGTAAACTTCAGAATTTTTTTTTTGTCTCATTCAAAGATAGAAGTGAAAAAAAACTTAAAAATAGAACAAACTGAAATTAATTCAATTTTAAAAATATCCAAACAAAAAATAAAGAAAACAAAGTTTTTTTTTTTTTTTTTTTTTTTTTTTTTTTTTTTTTACACAGTGATCACCACTTATCAAGGCCCGGAAGCCACTCAGGAATAAGGGTTATTGTAAGTACAGTACGTTAGTGTGGAGATTTAATAGTCTACTTAAGGGGGCAGTTCATCAGGAATTTGTTTACATTGGACTTGAAGACATCCAAGTTGTAGTCCGGAGAGAAGCAGGCAGACGGAACAGAGTTCCACAGGCGTGCAGTTCTAAGAAAGAAGCTTTGTTCATGGAATCCGCATTTTGATTTAGGCACAGATATAGAGTGGGGGAAATTTTTCACAGTTGATTCAGCTAGACGGGTGTTTTTCGTGAAAGATTGGCAAGGGGGGACCAGAGATTGGAGTTCAGACGAGCACCTGCCATGGAAATAACGATAAAACAAGGATAGGCTCGCAACGTCTCTTCTGTGGGAGAGAGGTTGCAGGGTAGAGAAAAGGGCATCCCCCACTAAGCCACGAAGTCTATTTTGTACTCTGTCAAGGCAGGATAGGCTGTTTTTAGCAGCTCCTGCCCAGATATGGCAACAGTATTCCATCCTTGGACGTACTTGGCTTTTATATAGATAGAGAATTGCATCAGTAGTGAGATATCTTCTGGAGCGGTAGAAGGATCCCACCATCTTTCCAGCGACCTTGGCAACAGACTTGATGTACGTGTTCCATTTCAGATCAGGAGTAAAGGTCAAACCCAGAAGCTTGTCAAAACACGGGGCCTCACCCAGACGAGAGCCATCCATCACAATTGATGCCAGCTGGGGATCAGAGCGTTGATGATGTAAGGATAGGAGTTTGGTTTTGAATGCATTAATGGTAACCAGCCACATCTACCCCCACTGAACCACGCGCTCGAGATCAGAGGAGAGAGAATCAGAGAGAACTTTGTCATTTACAGCCTTTGATGTGTTGCCGTAGATGGTCGTGTCATCAGCATAGATGTCAACGAATGATTTAAGTATGTGTTTAGGGAGGTCATTGATGTAGATCAGGAAGAGAGTTGGGCCCAGGATTGACCCCTGAGGGACTCCAGCATTTATATTGCAGGCCTTATATTTTCAGCGCTTCCCAAACCGTACAAGTTTCTATTTTTTCAACCAAAATAAACATTTTTATATTTGAAAAATCATTGCTGATTACTTATTGTGTTATTAAAAGAAAAAAAAAATGACTCCTGCTGGGCACGAACTTCAAAACAAACACTGTTAAGTGAACATTATCTTATAACATTGCAAATTTTTTTTTAAATGAAGGTAGAAATGAATAGTATTTACGTATGTATAGATTGTAAATGTTAAGAGTGATAGGACAAATTTTTACTCCCTCCCTCCTACAAATTGTTTCTCAAGTGATAATATTTGTCTAATTTTTAGATATTATACATCCGGGTCTCTGTTCTTTTAGTCAATACCATATTCATTGCGGCCCTCTTTGTATTATTTTACTTTTAGCTGGATATATAAACACACTAACATGTATCTCTCTTTTATATAATAGACCAGCCTGGGTACCTGGTGTTGCCCGGTTGTTTGGAGGTGTGTGTTGAGCAAAAAATCAGTGATAGTAGTGCAGGCAGGGTCGAACCTGTACCATGAAGCTGGCAAAGAACGTGAAAAAAAAAAAAGTGACATCTTTGCTGTTGCGCCCATGGCCAAACCGGTAGTGACGAATGTTTAAATTAAGGCTAGTCAATCGAGAAGAGAGGATGACTTTCGAAAATATAGGCGAAAAAAGCGACTCCTTCCTGTAGAAAAGTGCCTACCTAGTTAAGGGTGAAGAAATTAATGTTTTTAGCCAATTTTTCGATATTTGTCGTCCAAAAGGTTGAGCTTCAAAACGATACTGCTCTAGTGAAAATCCGTCGCCTCTGTCCAAAATTTTAGGCAGACATGCATTTAAACAGACAAGTGAGATTTATATTGTAGATGAGGCTAGAATTACACCCCACACCTGCAGACGTGTCCCCAACCATAAATATTCACTTTCACATACAAATACTATTAGAAAATGTAAGAAACGACCATCTCTTTCTCTTAAAACAAACGTTCAGTAAAATAGCAGTTCGTGTTGAAAATCATTTTCAGTTATAACTTAAAATATTTTCAATTGAAAACTTGATACATTTTCCGAAATATCATTTGCCAGTCGACCAGCATTTTCACGTTAACTATCCAATAAATGAGCATTTTAAAAGTTGTCCAATATATTGAAGCAATGAAGTAAAAAAGTTACACAATCCAAAAAACTGTTCATATGCCATTAAACAAACGAAACTTGTTTAAACATAAGGCCATTCACATCATAAATGTCTTTATGTCAAAGGAAATTTTAATTTTACCATAATCCTCAATTTCTTGGGTGACTTTTGATGATGCGTAAATGTCACGGAATAGTGTATCACTTTTATGCGTGTGAATGCATATTTCGATAATTACTAGCTCATTATTATTCATGTGAATTATTATACTCACACGCACATGGAATTCTGCAGAATAATTTTTTGAGAAAATAATCTGAACATTATATATTTGAATATACAGCATAGAACATTAAAAGTTTCACCCTAAAGAAAACAATACTGCAACTTTATTTACACATTTTTATTGACAAAAAAAAAGCATTTCAGATAACTTGATTGTGTAGTAGAGCTGAAATCTGATCAATGTAGCCGCCTTTAGCCTCAATCATGGCCTTGATACAGGTCCGGATCTGGGAGCATGCCTTTTCTACAAGCGCCAGCAGGAGCTTGGCAGATAGCGGTGATCAGTCTTGCTTTAATGTTGTGGAAGGTCATGTTGTATTCTCAACATATGACCTAAGAAAGTAGTCCAGTGGGTTCCATTGAAGGGAGGAGGGGGTCCAGTGAAAGAAGAGTACAAAGTCATAGCACTCCTTCTGAAGCCAAGCCTGGTGCTCTTTGAACTTGTGGGCCGGTCCAGGGTGTGCCAATGGTCACCTGATTGCACACTCTTCAGCACATCCAGATACATTTTCAAGCTGACTTCGAAGATGTGAGATGACATGATGTGGCCCTCACTTGAAACCACACCAAACACCATAATCGTGGCCAGAAACTTTGTTTTCATCACCCTGGGTACGTCCCTGTTATTCATATCAATCCAGTGATGCATTTTGAGGGTGCTGGCAAGCGTCCTGTTGTTATAACTTAGATCGGTAGAGAGCATGAGTTGTACAGTGGCACATCTCCGATTTTGCTCGGTGAACATTGGGTCACTTTTAGACATAATAGAAGGCTTGGGATTTAGCCAACTAGTACATGGTCTGCAACAACAAAAAAAAAGAAAAACAGATTTCATCAAACGGAAATGAAATCATGTTTTTTTTTTTAGGGGAGACAATTTTATCATTCCACTCTGTATGGAATTAAATTTCAGATAAAAACGAATATTCAGTATCTGGAATAGTAGATAAGAATGAGAACATACTAATCAAGATAATAACACAGACATATTAATAATTTGGTCGGGACAAACATGTAAGGACATTCTTTTTAATAAAGGTTGTTAGATTTATTATTTTAACGAGTTTGATTTTGTACTTATCCAATATTTCATATTCTAATAAAACCTATTTTTCCAACAAAATGCAATGTGCTTAAATGTCGGTCAAGTTTTTCTTTGACCGTTTATATTTTTGGACCATTTTTATTTAGCATGAGTGAATTAAACTATCTTGCATCACTTTAAGTTACCCTGCAAACAGACATTAAGCATTTCATTTGTATATTTTTCTTATGTATAGTTTTCTGTTAAGATTAAACTTCAGAGCATCTATGCATAGTTGTGATGGAGATTGAAGACTTCAGGTTTATATTTATTCAAAACTGCAGTTCATTTACTTGAATTAATTTTTAAATGGTCCATCAAGTGGCTTCCGGGCCTTGATAAGTGGTGATCACTGTGTAAAAAAAAAAAAAAAAAAAGTCAACCAGTAAATTTTATTAAACATTTGATGAATTTTGCATTTGATTCTGATTTGAATTCAAATAAAAAGATGCAGAAAAATCAACTTTGCTTAAAAAGATAACCTTATTTTTTCAGCAATACTTAATCCTATGATAACATATTTTGCTCTTTTTGTTTAAGTTAATTTATTAAGAAAACATGAGTCAATTGTGAAACGGCATGCATCCACCTGACAACATAAGGATTGGCCAGTCATATTTCTTCCTTACTTCTCGATATTGTATGGAAACGTTGATAACTTAAAAACTATTTATCTGTCCAGACTAAAATTTTTCATGGTGCTTAATGCTTTCAACAAAATCAAATTTGAAAACCGCATAAGTTGAAAATAAATCAAAATTTTGACGTTCACTGAACCTATCAAACTCGTATAAGATGCAGGACTTCATTGGCTACAATATGGGCCAAATAGCAAATCTCTACAACTAACAGAATGAAAGTTATCACAAAAGCATATCTTTCACCTTTTCCATTACCTTGATTTTTAACAGAACTCATATACGTTTGGGATATCTATGTTTGACTTTGTCCGTGTTTGGTAAAAATTAGTCAAGCAATGTGAACACTAGGCTGTACACAAACAAAAATATTAACAAGCAAAAAAACCTCAATTGAAAACATGACGATGGAGGTTATGATATTTCTACTAATATTATTAAAGATTCAATCTAAAAATAATTTACTGGTAATAAATAGAATTGTACTTAAAAAAAATAAAATTAAGGATTTCAAAGTTCACTTTATGTTTTATGGCATTACAAATTACAAAATTTTATGGCATTACAAATTACAAAATTTTATGGCATTACAAATTACAAAGTTTTATGGCATTACAAATTACAAAATTTTATGGCATTACAAATTACAAAGTTTTATGGCATTACAAATTACAAAATTTTATGGCATTACAAATTACAAAGTTTTATGGCATTACAAATTACAAAATTTTATGGCATTACAAATTACAAAGTTTTATGGCATTACAAATTACAAAATTTTATGGCATTACAAATTACTTTGAACTTTTACCCAGTCATGAGTGATGGAACGAGAGGATGCTAACCCATGCGGATTAAATGAAGGTTCCGTTTGAAGTTTTGTGCAGATTCCAGAGTTTGACAGAATGCACATGAAGAAGGTCAGAGGTTACACCAGCTGACAAATTGTAGAAATGACATTGAAGAGGAGGACAGTAGTCTGAAGAATCCAGAACATATTTTGTCATTGTTCCGTGTTTCGTGTTTTTATCAAAATGACGTGGAAACAGGGACCAGCAAAGACAGCATTTAGATACTTTCCTTTACAATAAGTAAATCAAAGTAAGCATGGTCAATTTAAGATGCAGGTGTAGTATCAGTTTATGGGCAAATGCTTTTTGAACTGATATGCGGATAGGTATCTTGCACATGCGCATATACACGTATCTCAATCATGCATCGGTTACTTGCCCTTGTCTCAACTTCAGATTTATCTGACAGGTGGCGTTTTCTACTTCCTGTTCCATTCTCTATCTACTTCCGTCTCTATCTGTCTCTACCCTCTTTTTCGTCTGACTGTCGAACTGAATAGATGCAATTTTCTACAGGTCTCGACAGGCGCATTTTCATTAAAAGGTAAGACGATGATGTATACACTAACGAATTCTTGTAAACATCAGACACATGCATATACAATGAGCATATACGTGCAATGAACATTTTAACTTCAGGTATGCTTACACAGGACACCCACACACAAACACACTCTGTTATTATGCAAACACACTCTTTGTTTCCTTGTAGATATGTAACTCTGCTTTAAGGTTCTCCTTTCAAATGTGCTTCTCTTAATGTCGTTGCCTTTTATCCGGAGTCATACGAACACATGTATCTGGCGTATACAAGATTGGTAAGAATGTCTCTCTTCTCAACATGCTTTCTGACCTTCCACAGACCGACTGATAGTCTACCCTACAACAGTAATTACATCCATTACAAATTCAAGTTGAGATGAACTAAAGGATAGACAGGTAAGTCAAGCTGGTAAGTATCTCCAGGTATTTTACAAAATGTGAGGTTATTCACCTAAGAAAAATTCAGGAAAACATTCCAGAATGAATGATATGATTAAATATTGCATTGTTCCGGAACTTAAGGCTCTATGAGTTAATTTTATTAGTTTGTTTTTAATTAAAAATTTGAAGTATTCCTTTATTATTATTGTTTCTATTTTAAGTTTCTGTTGTGCACTTGTATTATGACCATGGACCAAAGGCAAGTATAGGGTTGCATGGAGAGAAATAATATGATGGAGGTGTGTAATATGAGTTTTAAAGACTGGTTTAGATCTAATGACTTTAGAGGAAGATCAAATTTGGATAATGCAGGGAGATGCGCACAGAACAGGAAACTTCATTTGTATAGTCATATTGGAAGAATAGATTAGAGTTCTTCGGTTTGTAAATGTAGAACAGTTAAGGCAGAAGGTTAAGTCTATAGGGAATACCAAGGAAAACATAGAAGAAAGTGATCAGAATTAACTTGAAAGAAAGGAGAATTAAGACCCGGCCAGGCTAGAGATAAGTTAGTTGGGAGGTACATTTCTAGGAGCTGTCCAACACATGCCGGCATGTAAAACGGACGTTAACTCGAATATGATGATTGTACAGATTCTATTAAAGCTTATGAACTTGGAAGCTGATTAATAGTAAATCCAACAGTTTTGAATTAAAAAAAAAAAAACTAACATTTTCTGTAGTGAGAAATTTAAAAAAAAAATCGTCCCAATAAAACGTAAACATGAAGATAATACAAAATCTTTATTTGATCAGCCAAGAAGACACAAGAAAAATCTTGTGATGAATCGATGGACTTATTTTTCATCTGTAGTCCGTATTTTGAACTTTTACCCAGTCATGAGTGATGGAACGAGAGGATGCAACATGTGCCATGTAGTTGTTGAACAGAAGAGAAATTATCTTTTATGTATCTATCGATCTAGTTATCTTTGTATCGGGTTATCAATCTATCTCGATTTAGCTATCTATCTAACTGGCGAGATAAATAAGAGATGAGATGTGCGCTATGTTTTGATAAAAGTTGTCAAAACATTATTGAGGTATGAAATAAACAAGTTTAACCGGAAGTTCTAAAAATAGCTGACTGAAAGGATGTGTGATCAGGTTAGCTGGACATAGACTTGAAGTTGGAATCTGGACGTAAAGAAGAGCATATGGTTTAACGATTGTCTCCCCCCTCCCCTTGGTAAGGAGATGACGTGTCTCCAAATTGGAGATTAGAATTAACCACAAGTAAAGAAACTCACTTTCTGTTCTTCTGCGTTCGCGTCCGACATCTGGAAAGTAAATTAAAAAAGACATATAAAACTAACTATTGTTTTGGAGTGAAATGCAGTCGTTTGAACAGTTTCCAGCTTCCTTCCAAGAATAGATGGAATCCATGCGGACCATAAGATCAAAGACGCAGTTGAAAAAGGTATGTTGAATACATATATGACACACACCCACATAAGACATGTAGAGGATCACTGGAAGAAATCAAATAGGTCACAAATAGAACTTGGGTTCAGATAGTGAAAATCCCACAATAGACATCAAGTAACACGTCACACAATCACACAACATATATATGAACGCCACCCCAAAACGTAAAAGTGGTAAAATATATTAAAATATATTTTAAATTCATGCAGATTTTGTATTTATTATTATAGAGCCAATACTCTATCGATTATTATATCATACTCTTTTTTTTTTTTTTTACATAGGCATCACCACTTACCAAGGCCAAGAGGCCACTCGAGGATAAGGGATAAAGAGTGTACAGTAGAAATTGGATAATATAGTAATCGTTAGTAATGGAAATTCGGTAAATTTGTTAACAAGTGGAACGGCTCATCAAAAACTTGTTAATGTTGGACTTGAAGACAGATTGGAGTCAGCTGGAAAGCAGGAAAACGGAAGACAGTTCCATTGGCGTGCACTTTTAAGAAAGAAGCTTTGTTCATGGAATCTACGTTTAGGTTTAGGCACAAATAAAGAGTGGGGGAATTATTGATAGTGTTTTCAGCTAAACGAGTGTTTCTTGTGAAAATTTGGCGAGGGGGGGACCATATACTGAAGCTCAGTCAGACACTTTTCATGAAATAACAATAAAGCAGAGACAACCTTGCAACATTTCTTCTGTGAGATAGAGGTTACAGAGACGTGAAAAGCACATCTCCTACGAGGCTACAAAGTCTATTTTGAACTTTATCAAGGCAGGATAAGTCCTTTCTAGCAGCTCCTGCCCAGATGTGGCAACAGTACTCCATCCTTGGACGTACCTGGCTCTTATATAGATAGAGAATTGCATCAGTAGTGAGATATCTACTGGATCGATAGAAGGATCCCACCATTTTTCCAGCGGCTTTAGTAACAGATTCGATGTATGAGTTCCATTTAAGATCAGGAGTAAAGGTCAAGCTCAGAAGCTTGTCAAAACTTGAGGCCTCCTCAAATTGAGAGCCATTCATTTCAATTGATGCCAGATGTGGATCAGAACGTTGATGATGTAAAGAGAGAAGCTTGGTTTTAGATGCATTAAAAGTAACCAGCCACTCCTTTCCCCATTATACCACGTGCTCAAGATCAGAGGAGAGAGAATTGGAGAGAATTTGGTCGTTTACTGTCTTAGATGTGCTACCATAAATGGTAGTGTCATCAGCATAAATGTCTACAAATGATGTAAGGATGTGACTTGGAAGATCATTAATGTAAATTAGGAAAAGAGTTGGCCCAGGATGGACCCCTGAGGTACTCCAGCATTAATACTCTGAGCTTCTGAATTTTGCCCATCAACTACTACTCTTATGAACCTATCTGAAAGAAATGATTTAATGATTTAGAAGATATTTCCAGCTATACCATAGCTAGAGATCTTATGAAGTAAACCATCATGCCATACCTATCAAAGGTCTTAGATATGTCAAGAGCAATTGCCCTAGAAAGATTGCCTCCGTCGAGAGATTCGCAAATCCTATGAGATATAACTGTAAGCACATCTGCTGTAGATCTAGCAGAACGGAAACCATACTGTGTGTCACTAAGAAGGTTATTTTTGCTGAGATGGTTGCTTACTTCTCTGTTTAACACAGATTCCAGCAACTTACTCATGACGCACAGGAGACTTATTTGCCTGTACTGAGAGGGAGATGAGCGATCACCTGAATTCTTAAATACAGGGCATACTGATGAGATTTTCCAGGGTGATGGGAAGCAATTCTCCTTAAGACAACGTTTAAACATAGGATTCTGTTTGCTATTTGCCAAAACTGGTAGGAACCAAGCCTCTGCTCAGCTACTTTTGACTTGAGGGACTGAGCATACAACTCTCTTGCATTCTTTATTACTTTCTTACAATGGTTGGTGGCCGTCCTGAAAGCGGCTTTAGTTTCCATACATCTGTTACGATGGAAGCAGTGGGAAAAGTGATTTCTGTGCGCAATGGCAGCAGCACATTCTGGAGAGAACCATGACTGGCTGTTAGGTTTTTGCTGGAACTTTTTCGAGGGTATGAAACGGTCTATACCTACAATTAACCATCCAATCAGGTCTGATACTATAGAGGACACATCCTTTTTAAACATGGAATGCAGAGGTAGATCCGATATAAATGTATGGAAGCTATCCCAGTCAGCATTAGTGTATCGATATACTGTACGATGGAGAGGTACGTCTGGGGACTTATTACATTTCATTTTTATCTTAATTGATACAACAGAGTGGTCAGAAGATCCAAGAGGAGACAGAACAGAAACTGAACATAGTTCAGGGCAAGTTGTAAGAAAACGGTCTAGTAGACTCGCATACTGGCCGTCATTGTCAGGTACATGGGTGGGTTGGTGAACAATCTGAGTGAAGTAATAAGCAATCGAGAAATTATGACAGAACCTCCCCTTTTCATCGGTTTTGTTTGAGTGGGTCAATCATTCGACGTTGTGAATATTGAAGTCTCCACATACGTGAATGTTAGCTGAAGGATAAGCAGATAGGACTTGGTCAATTTTCTCAAATATGCTTTTAAAGATAGTAATTCCGCTGTTGTGGGGGCGATAGAGAGTAAATATAAATGCAGTAGTGTGAGCTAGTGCTACCTGGAAGCACATATAGGGTAAGTTCGGATCTTCTCGGGAGATGTCCCTACCCCACGGAAAGCCATCTTTAATACAGGCACATATTCCATGCCCATGGCGATTTTGGGGGTCAGATTTAGAAGTTAAGTTAGAGTATCCTTGAATTGCGAACTCATCCAGGGAAATAGTCTGTCCAATGTCAGTTTCACTTAAAAATAAAAGGTCTGGTGTAGTGTTCTGTAATTGGGTTTCAACCTCTGAAAGGTTAGAACGTAGACCCCTGATGTTGGAGAAGGAGACATGGTAGTGGGGGTCTGCGTTGGAAGTTGGAGATCCGGGTTTAATCGTGCATTTTTTCTTAAATTTGTCATGATGGAGTTTTGGGATTTGTGGACTAGTTCGTCAGACTTGGTTAGAGCAGGACAGAGAGGCGAAACAAAGAGAGAAAAAGAAACGAAGAAATTTTTTTTTGTAGAACATGATAAGGTAAATCTGTAGCAATTACCCACTAATATAGCATCGAGAGGCCCCACTAGAAGCTACTGCGTGGTCCAGAATCCATTCACCAAAATGGCAATACAGCAGCCCCAGTACTTTGCACCTGCTGATAAGACAGCCTCCTTAGTGGTTAATCCAAGGTTCGGGTCCCTGACTATCAGGCGGATAACGTCAGCCCAGAATAAAACATTTACCTCCAGCACCCTTACTAGTGACATGGTTACAAGGATAGACATAGAAACAGAAAATTTCCGCTATCTCTGCCGACTATTCGTGCAAAATACTGCCAACCTAGAATACAGCCTTTTCTTCTCCCTTTGTCCGAAAAATCACTCATTTAAAAAATGAGGACTGAGGGACAAATAAAGAGAAACGAGAATAACGGGAGCTGCCGATAACGCATTCACAATGCGTTTTCTACTCTCCATTAAAAAATATATTAAGTATTGTACTTAATAAAGTCCAACTAGCGTGTTTAAGGGAAAGTATGGTGATAGATTCCCCTCTCACGAACTAAAAATGAATACAATTACCTAATCTATTTTTGCAATCAACTTGGTAGATAAATAAACGACATTTATGGACGAGAAAAACGGTAGCATTAAATAAAGCAATCAGAAAATAAATATATAAATTAAATTAAATTATTGAAATAAAATGTAGTTATTAATATTTGAATCTAAATATAAAAAGTACGATTAATATAGAAGTCACTTATCTCGAAAAAAGATTTCCATCTCCAAAAATGCAAACTGTAGAAGAGAATTTTAGCTTTAATAACAGCGTTCCAAGGATTTCTTGTTAACCGTTAAAAGAAATGCCTCATCATATTCTGGACTTTAGCTAGTGACGTTTTAGAAACTTGCGATATAAAAGAAAAGCGGAGGGAGGGGGACTCCCGAAAGTCAGCTGGATACGTTATAAGTAATTACGAGATAAAATGAAAGCAGAATTGACGGGTCGGGACTGAAAGGAAAATATAATGGTTGAGTCTATGCTATCTTTAAGATCAGCTTGGTAGATAAATAACGACATTTATGGACGAGAAAAACGCTAGCATTAAATAAAACAATAAGAAAATAAATATATAACTTCAATTAAATACTGAAATAAAATGTAGTTATTAATATTTGAATCTAAAGATAAAAGGTACGATTAATATAGAAGTCACTTATCTCGAAAAAGCATTTCCGTCTCCAAAAATGCAAACCACACACACACACACACACACACACACACACACACACACACACACACACACACACACACATATATATATACGTGTATATATATATATATATATATATATATATATATATATATATATATAAAGAGAGAGATAGATAGATGGATTTATGTATATTTTGGCAACAAGTCATTATTCAATCATGTCTGTTTGAACACGGCAGTTATTTTTTCCGATTTTTCTGGATATCTTTTCCATTCAACAAGCGTTTTTTTTTTGTTTTTTTTCAAAATAACAACAACAATTGATTCTGATGATAATCGGACGCACCGACAGAAAGCGCTTGAGAAGAATATGGCTGTAAAACAACGTTTGGGCGCCATTCTATACAACGCCTGCTGAAATTTAAAAGACCATTTGGCGAATGAAAACGATATCCAGAAAAATCGGAAAAAAGAATAAATCTGCCGAGTTCAATCAGACGTGCTTGAAAAAAAAAAAAAAAAAAAAAAAAAAAAAAATATATATATATATATATATATATATATATATATATATATATATATATATATAATGAATTGGGTATCATTAATTAGAACCAAAACACATAACGTTCCAGCTTTAGTCATTAAATTTGAAAAGTTTACTAATATTACATCTCCAATCCAGTCCGAGTGTTTTGGATTAACCTAATTTGCGGCACAATAATTTAGAGTATAGCTTGACTCTATTCCGGCTTGATCAAGGAGTCCACCATCAGAAACTATATCCCATCGAATGTCAGACCCATGGAGACGGAGATCCTGACGTGATACTGAGTCGGGTATGGTCTAAAGTGCTTATATCCCTGTTAGAGCTTCTGTGTATACAGTTAAAAGCATGAAGCAAGAATGGCGGGATGGTAGAAAGCACAAAAGTTCAACCAAAACAAAAAAAGAAGAAGAAAAAACGGTAGGCAGGGGGCGTAAAAACCCAGAGAAGTGAGTTTTATCAATTTTTTGGTTCTTGTTTATTTTATTTTATTCTTTAGAAAAATCAACAACTCAACAGCGCTGTAAGAAAACTGAAACCAAAAGAAAGGCAAATATGTCTTCCAAATTCTCAGAAAGGTCCGTCGGGGCTAAAGTTTATGAGACATCGGAAACTAACAGTCAATGAATTCCTTAATCAGAAGGATTTCTCATTGAGTCAAGTATAGATATAAGGATTAATCAAAAACATGTGGATCGTATTGCATAAATAGGTTAATTTCAAAGTCATTTACGATTAACAAGTAATGAATATAATACAAGATTTTCTTTTGTGGTTTTAAGAGAGAGATTTTAGAGAGATATAGAACGAGATTTCATTGGGCAAGTGCATGTGGGAAACATGAATTCCATCTAAATAGGAAGTATGAGGCCTTATCGCTCTTTGGTTAAATCTAGTCCAAAGTATAAAATCAGTTCAACAGAGTTCTTGTGTTGTATATCGGAATTATATTAACAGAGAGATATATTCAAACGTTTCATGTGTTATCTAGTGGGTGTGAGATATTGTTCTTTTAACAGACAGACAATAAACTTATAAATCGTATGTATGTTGTTTAGCCAGGAGGATATGATATTGACGTGTAAACTGAGTCATGTTGTAACAGACTTATCACACGGGAATATTTTACAGTTCATATATAAAAAGAATAATTATAATGTTTACCGATGTGTTAGAAAATTCAAAATGGCGCCCGACTCTCTCTTTAATACGATAAGTTTGGGAAAAGGTGTTATAAATAATAAACTAGACAAAATACTGTTAGAAATTCGCTCAATATATGTTACCATGACATAAGTTGATATATATTCGATGTTTTTTAATAGTATTTTGTCTAGCTTATTATTTATAACACCTTTTCCCAAACTTACCGTGTTAAAGAGAGAGTCGGGCGCCATTTGGAATTTTCCAATACATCGGTAAACACTGCATTTTTTCGAGCTGAATAAACATGTTACATTGAATAAAAACACAAAAAATATATCCAGTTTGGTAGAAAAGTAACTTATCTTGCCTTTGATAAAATTTATTTGTTATATATTTGTTTTTTTTTTTACAACTTTTTCGAATCTATGTGTACAGTAATACAAACCCATAGATAAACCCCATAATTTATTATAGCATACCTGTTCACACTGAAACACTTATCTCAATATTCTGTGGATCTATATTAAAAAACCTTGTTAAACTTTGTGACGCATTTCCATTCTATGGAGGTCAGGTGCGAACGAACACCCCATAAGTTTATTATACCATATTTCTTCAAACTGAAGCATAATTATCAAAGTATACTTACGCAGATAGATATGAAAAGTCTTTATTAAAGTTTGTGCCTATTTCCATTCTATGGAGGCCAGGCGCGAACGCAGACCCCACAATTTTATTATACCATCCCCATTTAAGTTAAAACATACTTATCCATTCTCTACTTTCCTATATCAAAAACACTTGTAAACGGTTTTTTTTTAATTTTTTATTTCCATACTTTGTGGACCAGGCGCGTACGCAGACCCCACAATTTTAATGAATCATCATTATGCCAGATCAAACATACCCATTCCTGTGTCTCGATACATCTTCTATCATAATATATGATCAGTTTTCTATAATAGTCAACCATATCGGAGCCTATTCGTGACCAGACACACACACACAGACGTTCAGCTTTATGTTATAGATATATTTTTTGAACAAATGACGTATTTCAGATTAAAATTCACCCAAAAACGTTTCATGTCAGGTGTTATCAGTTACCGAAGATTTCTTGTTCTTTTCCTACAAGAAATGGAACACGATAAGCCAAAAATGTAACAGGTGTACATGATCGCTTTCTCTTTCTCTCTTATATATATATATATATATATATATATATATATATATATATATATATATATATTAAATATTAAAATATAATTAAATGCAATGGAGACACTGTGCTTTATGATTCTTTTTTCTTTTTCGATTTTCTGTATAATCTTTTTTATGTCAAAATCAAAAATATTAATAAAAGTTCCATAGTTGTTGCTGCCACAAGCACTTTCGACTCGTCCACGAATCATCTTCAAGCGTTGAATTAAAAGTCTTAAGGAGCGAAAATTAGAATTAAAAGTGAAAACTAAAATATACAGTAAACGGCGTTAGGTGATGATAAGTTAAAATATATAGAGTCGATGTAACTGTATATTTTAGTTTTCACTTTTAATTCTCATTTTTGCTCCTTCGCACTTTTACTTCAACACCTGAAGATGATTATTTTTCAAATCTCGTTTGTGTTCATATAATCTTTTATTAAGATCGCGTTGCGTTTCTCCTATGTATATTTTGTCGCAATACAGGCGAGGTATGGAGTACATTCCGACGTTGATTTTAGTATTAACGTTAGATACAGATTTACGGATGAGATCTCTAATTGTTAAGTTTATTGTGATATTTGGATGCCGATTTTGTTTAGATTTTTGTAAATGATGCTGTTATTACTGTTCGTGGGCAGGGTTAATTTTCTGCTATGTGTTTAGTTATTTTTTTGGGGGGGGCGGGAGGCTGTCTTGATTCCGGTTACAGTAAATTTTTAGAGCCTTTCTTTTTGCGTTTAGTAAAAATCAGAACCTTGACTCCGGTAAAGCAACTGGTCCCGACGGTATTCCAATTATAGTGTTAAAAAAATTACAACCAGAACTTGCCTCCATACTTACGAAACTGTTTAAGCGTTGCCTTAAGGAGAAGTGCTTCCCAACACCCTGGAAAACCTCATCAGTATGCCCTGTATTTAAGAATTCAGGTGATAAGTCATCCCCCTCTCAGTACAGACCAATAAGTCTCCTGTGTGTCATGAGTAACTTGCTGGAATCCACAATAAATAGAGAAGTAGTCAACCCACTCAGCAGAAATAACCTTCTTAGCGACACGCAATATGGTTTCCGTTCTGCTAGATCTACAGCAGATGTGCTAACAATTATATCTCATAGGATTAGCGAATCTCTCGACAAACGCTTCCTTTCTAGGGCAATTGCTCTCGACATATCAAAGGCCTTCGATAAGGTTTGGCATAAAGGCCTACTACACAAGAGTTCCAGCTACGGTATAACTGGAAATGTTTTCTCGATCATTAAGTCATTTCTCTCAGATAGGCTCATAAGAGTAGTGGTTGATAGGCAGAAATCAGAGGCCCACAGTATTAATGCTGGAGTCCCTCAGGGATCAATACTGGGCTCAACTCTCTTTCTGATCTACATCAATGATCTCCCAAAACACATACTAAAATCTTTCATTGACATCTATGCTGATGACAGGACCATCTATGCTAACACATCAAAGGCCATATATGATGATGTTCTCTCTGATTCTCTCTCCTCTGATCTTGACCGTGTGATACAGTGGGGAAAGAGGTGGCTGGTTACCTTTAATGCATCTAAGACCAAGCTCCTATCTCTACATCATAAACGCTCTGATCCCCATCTGGCATCAATTGAAATGGATGGCTCTCGTCTAGGGGAGGCCCCATGTTTTGATAAGCTCCTGGATTTGACCTTTACCCCTGATCTTAAATGGAACACATACATCAAGTCTGTGGCCAAGGTTGCTGGGAAAATGGTGGGATCCTTCTACCGCTCCAGAAGATATCTCACTAATGATGCAATTCTCTATCTATATAAAAGCCAAGTACGTCCAAAAATGGAGTACTGCTGCCACATCTGGGCGGGAGCTGCTAAAAACAGCCTATCCTGCTTTGACAGAGTACAAAATAGACTCCGTGGCTTGGTGGGGAATGCCCTTTTCTCTACCCTGCAACCTCTTTCCCACAGAAGAGACATAGCGAACCTGTCGTTGTTCTATCGTTATTTCTGAGCTCCATTCTCTGGTCCCCCCTCGCCAATTTTTTTAAAAAAACACCCGACTAGCTGAAACCACCGTCAATAATTTTCCCCACTCCCTATCTGTGCCTAAATCAAAATGTAGATTTGATGAACAAAGCTTCTTTCTTAGAACTGCACGCCTGTGGAACTCTGTTCCGCTTGCCTGTCCCCCCCCCGACTTCAACCTGGATGTCTTCAAGTCCAACACAAACAAATTCCTGATGACCGCCCCCCTCTAAGTAATGACACCTTACCAATTGTCCAATACTAATGCTACACTATCCCTTTGATTACTGTACACACAATAACCCTTATCCCTGAGTGGCCATTGGGCCTTGATAAGTGGTGAACTCCATGTAAAAAAAAAAATATTGAGGTTTGCAAATTTTTAAAGGTGTGTTCTATGTAATCAAATTCTTCATTTATATATTCCTTGCTGCAAATTCTTCATTTATATATTCCTTGCTGCAAATTGTTCATTTATATATTCCTTGCTGCAAATTGTTCATTTATATATTCCTTGCTGCAAATTCTTCATTTATATATTCCTTGCTGCAAATTGTTCATTTATATATTCCTTGCTGCAAATTCTTCATTTATATATTCCTTGCTGCAAATTGTTCATTTATATATTCCTTGCTGCAAATTGTTCATTTATATATTCCTTGCTGCAAATTGTTCATTTATATATTCCTTGCTGCAAATTGTTCATTTATATATTCCTTGCTGCAAATTCTTCATTTATATATTCCTTGCTGCAAATTCTTCATTTATATATTCCTTGCTGCAAATTCTTCATTTATATATTCCTTGCTGCAAATTGTTCATTTATATATTCCTTGCTGCAAATTGTTCATTTATATATTCCTTGCTGCAAATTCTTCATTTATATATTCCTTGCTGAAATTGTTCATTTATATATTCCTTGCTGCAAATTGTTCATTTATATATTCCTTGCTGCAAATTGTTCATTTATATATTCCTTGCTGCAAATTGTTCATTTATATATTCCTTGCTGCAAATTGTTCATTTATATATTCCTTGCTGCAAATTCTTCATTTATATATTCCTTGCTGCAAATTCTTCATTTATATATTCCTTGCTGCAAATTTTTCATTTATATATTCCTTGCTGCGAATTCTTCATTTATATATTCCTTGCTGCAAATTCTTCATTTATATATTCCTTGCTGCAAATTGTTCATTTATATATTCCTTGCTGCAAATTGTTCATTTATATATTCCTTGCTGCAAATTGTTCATTTATATATTCCTTGCTGCAAATTCTTCATTTATATATTCCTTGCTGCAAATTGTTCATTTATATATTCCTTGCTGCAAATTGTTCATTTATATATTCCTTGCTGCAAATTCTTCATTTATATATTCCTTGCTGCAAATTCTTCATTTATATATTCCTTGCTGCAAATTGTTCATTTATATATTCCTTGCTGCAAATTCTTCATTTATATATTCCTTGCTGCAAATTGTTCATTTATATATTCCTTGCTGCAAATTCTTCATTTATATATTCCTTGCTGCAAATACTTCATTTATATATTCCTTGCTGCAAATTCTTCATTTATATATTCCTTGCTGCAAATTCTTCATTTATATATTCCTTGCTGCAAATTGTTCATTTATATATTCCTTGCTGCAAATTGTTCATTTATATATTCCTTGCTGCAAATTGTTCATTTATATATTCCTTGCTGCAAATTCTTCATTTATATATTCCTTGCTGCAAATTCTTCATTTATATATTCCTTGCTGCAAATTGTTCATTTATATATTCCTTGCTGCAAATTCTTCATTTATATATTCCTTGCTGCAAATTCTTCATTTATATATTCCTTGCTGCAAATTGTTCATTTATATATTCCTTGCTGCAAATTGTTCATTTATATATTCCTTGCTGCAAATTCTTCATTTATATATTCCTTGCTGCAAATTCTTCATTTATATATTCCTTGCTGCAAATTGTTCATTTATATATTCCTTGCTGCAAATTGTTCATTTATATATTCCTTGCTGCAAATTCTTCATTTATATATTCCTTGCTGCAAATTCTTCATTTATATATTCCTTGCTGCAAATTGTTCATTTATATATTCCTTGCTGCAAATTGTTCATTTATATATTCCTTGCTGCAAATTCTTCATTTATATATTCCTTGCTGCAAATTCTTCATTTATATATTCCTTGCTGCAAATTCTTCATTTATATATTCCTTGCTGCAAATTCTTCATTTATATATTCCTTGCTGCAAATTGTTCATTTATATATTCCTTGCTGCAAATTGTTCATTTATATATTCCTTGCTGCAAATTCTTCATTTATATATTCCTTGCTGCAAATTCTTCATTTATATATTCCTTGCTGCAAATTCTTCATTTATATATTCCTTGCTGCAAATTGTTCATTTATATATTCCTTGCTGCAAATTCTTCATTTATATATTCCTTGCTGCAAATTGTTCATTTATATATTCCTTGCTGCAAATTGTTCATTTATATATTCCTTGCTGCAAATTCTTCATTTATATATTCCTTGCTGCAAATTCTTCATTTATATATTCCTTGCTGCAAATTCTTCATTTATATATTCCTTGCTGCAAATTGTTCATTTATATATTCCTTGCTGCAAATTCTTCATTTATATATTCCTTGCTGCAAATTGTTCATTTATATATTCCTTGCTGCAAATTGTTCATTTATATATTCCTTGCTGCAAATTGTTCATTTATATATTCCTTGCTGCAAATTCTTCATTTATATATTCCTTGCTGCAAATTGTTCATTTATATATTCCTTGCTGCAAATTGTTCATTTTTATATTCCTTGCTGCAAATTCTTCATTTATATAGGACTTGCTGCAAATTGTTCATTTATATATTCCTTGCTGCAAATTCTTCATTTATATATTCCTTGCTGCAAATTCTTCATTTATATATTCCTTGCTGCAAATTCTTCATTTATATATTCCTTGCTGCAAATTGTTCATTTATATATTCCTTGCTGCAAATTCTTCATTTATATATTCCTTGCTGCAAATTCTTCATTTATATATTCCTTGCTGCAAATTCTTCATTTATATATTCCTTGCTGCAAATTCTTCATTTATATATTCCTTGCTGCAAATTGTTCATTTATATATTCCTTGCTGCAAATTCTTCATTTATATATTCCTTGCTGCAAATTCTTCATTTATATATTCCTTGCTGCAAATTCTTCATTTATATATTCCTTGCTGCAAATTGTTCATTTATATATTCCTTGCTGCAAATTGTTCATTTATATATTCCTTGCTGCAAATTCTTCATTTATATATTCCTTGCTGCAAATTCTTCATTTATATATTCCTTGCTGCAAATTGTTCATTTATATATTCCTGGCTGCAAATTGTTCATTTATATATTCCTTGCTGCAAATTCTTCATTTATATATTCCTTGCTGCAAATTCTTCATTTATATATTCCTTGCTGCAAATTGTTCATTTATATATTCCTTGCTGCAAATTGTTCATTTATATATTCCTTGCTGCAAATTCTTCATTTATATATTCCTTGCTGCAAATTCTTCATTTATATATTCCTTGCTGCAAATTGTTCATTTATATATTCCTTGCTGCAAATTCTTCATTTATATATTCCTTGCTGCAAATTCTTCATTTATATATTCCTTGCTGCAAATTGTTCATTTATATATTCCTTGCTGCAAATTCTTCATTTATATATTCCTTGCTGCAAATTCTTCATTTATATATTCCTTGCTGCAAATTGTTCATTTATATATTCCTTGCTGCAAATTGTTCATTTATATATTCCTTGCTGCAAATTCTTCATTTATATATTCCTTGCTGCAAATTGTTCATTTATATATTCCTTGCTGCAAATTGTTCATTTATATATTCCTTGCTGCAAATTCTTCATTTATATATTCCTTGCTGCAAATTCTTCATTTATATATTCCTTGCTGCAAATTCTTCATTTATATATTCCTTGCTGCAAATTGTTCATTTATATATTCCTTGCTGCAAATTCTTCATTTATATATTCCTTGCTGCAAATTCTTCATTTATATATTCCTTGCTGCAAATTGTTCATTTATATATTCCTTGCTGCAAATTGTTCATTTATATATTCCTTGCTGCAAATTCTTCATTTATATATTCCTTGCTGCAAATTCTTCATTTATATAGTCCTTGCTGCAAATTGTTCATTTATATATTCCTTGCTGCAAATTCTTCATTTATATATTCCTTGCTGCAAATTCTTCATTTATATATTCCTTGCTGCAAATTCTTCATTTATATATTCCTTGCTGCAAATTGTTAATTTATATATTCCTTGCTGCAAATTGTTCATTTATATATTCCTTGCTGCAAATTCTTCATTTATATATTCCTTGCTGCAAATTGTTCATTTATATATTCCTTGCTGCAAATTCTTCATTTATATAGTCCTTGCTGCAAATTGTTCATTTATATATTCCTTGCTGCAAATTGTTCATTTATATATTCCTTGCTGCAAATTCTTCATTTATATATTCCTTGCTGCAAATTCTTCATTTATATATTCCTTGCTGCAAATTGTTCATTTATATATTCCTTGCTGCAAATTCTTCATTTATATATTCCTTGCTGCAAATTCTTCATTTATATATTCCTTGCTGCAAATTCTTCATTTATATATTCCTTGCTGCAAATTGTTCATTTATATATTCCTTGCTGCAAATTCTTCATTTATATATTCCTTGCTGCAAATTCTTCATTTATATATTCCTTGCTGCAAATTGTTCATTTATATATTCCTTGCTGCAAATTCTTCATTTATATATTCCTTGCTGCAAATTGTTCATTTATATATTCCTTGCTGCAAATTCTTCATTTATATATTCCTTGCTGCAAATTCTTCATTTATATATTCCTTGCTGCAAATTCTTACGACTCTGAAATAAAACCCAATTATAAAACCTTTTTTTTTATTCTACAATTGTGATGTAAAAGTGCATATAACCATTTTTATTAGTTATTTTGCGATGGACCTTAAAACTTAGGTGGTTATTATTATTTATTAGATGGTTATTATTATTTATTAGATGGTTATTATTATTTATTAGATGGATATCTAGAAAAGATATAGAATTATTTTTTGCTTTTTCATAATTGTATTTTATGGTAGGTTAAATTTTATTTAGTTTGTTAGTAGTATTCTCTATCTTAAATGATATGTATATATGCATATGAATGTTTAATTTGCATAAAGAAGATTATCCTTTATTAATATGTATATCCCTAAACATTCGACCGTCTTGTCATTGACCATCCCTCTTGAGAAAGGCTGCATAAGACGGATGAAATGTCGAGCCTCTAGGTCTCTCCCCCTCCATTTTTAATTTCACACACACACACACACACACACACACACACACACACACACACACACACACACACACACATATATATATTACAATTTCCTTACATTAAGTGGCTTTATGCTTTGTCTCGAGCGATTTCCATGAAAAAAATAAGTTACTTTTCTACCTATCTGAACAATAATTATTATGTTTTAACTCATTTTAAAGTGTTTTTTTTTTAGTTTATAAATATATTATGTAAAGTCTGAATCAAAAACAAAATGTGATCTCATGTGAGCTATATTCAAGTCTCGATAATCTTTCGAAAATTGAAAATTAAACAAAATGCTGGTAGAACATTACATTTTCACATAATTAGTGATGTTTGTTAGATGTTTCTATTAGTATTTTCGATTTTTGAGCAATTATTTTGTTTGGACTTGGCATGATATGAAACACTTAAAACTAAGTTAAAACACAAAACATTATTCAGGTAGGTAGAAGAGTAACTGAGCTTGCATTTGGTAACATTTATTTATTGTGTATTTATTTTTCACCCCGTTTTGGTTTTGTTGGCTCTTCTGGGAAATAACAGTAAAGTCAAATATTGACGACAGCATATTTTATTGTTATATATTTTTTTATCTGAAAGGACATTGATATTGTATCAAGGGCTGATGATGGTGGTCGGTCTGAAAAATTGTTAGATATACATTACTAAAGTAGTATTATTTAGATGCGTGTCTGAAAAAAGGTTAGATCGGGCACTTTCCGCTTACGGTGAGAATTACGTAGTGAAAATTTCCACGAGAGTTATACATGCCCCAGCAAAGTTACGTTACAAACATAAAGTCGCTAGAGTGACGTGGCAAACGAGTAGACCAGATTTTTTCACTGAATCGTAGGAGAGAGAGACAGTGACAGACAGACAAATAGACAGACAGACTGAGAGAGATGGAGGTGAGCTTTTTAACGGTCCCTATGGGGGTTGGTTGAAGCATTATGTGTGTACATATGTATACTGTAATAAAAAATAGGTCAAACCCAAGTGAATTTGTGTCGTTATTTACGTGATAAAGTTTATGAAAAGTTTTTTTAATTTTTTTACATAGGAATCACCACTTATCAAGGCCCATAGACCACTCGAGGATAAGGGCTAAGAGTGTACAGTAAAAATTGGACAATATAGTAATCGATAGTAATGGAAATTCGGTAAATTTGTTAACAAGTGGAACGGCTCATCAAAAACTTGTTAATGTTGGACTTGAAGACAGATTGGAGTCAGCTGGAAAGCAGGAAAACGGAAGACAGTTCCATTGGCGTGCACTTTTAAGAAAGAAGCTTTGTTCATGGAATCTACGTTTAGGTTTAGGCACAAATAAAGAGTGGGGGAATTATTGATAGTGTTTTCAGCTGAACGAGTGTTTCTTGTGAAAGTTTGGCGAGGAGGGATCAAAGATTGAAGCTCAGTCGAGCATTTGCCATGAAAATAACGATAAAGCAGAGACAAACTCGCAACATCTCTTCTGTGAGATAGAGGTTGCAGCGAAGAGAAAAGGACATCCCCCACAAGGCTACGAAGTCTATTTTGAACTTTATCAAGGCAGGATAAGTCCTTTCTAGCAGCTCCTGTCCAGATGTGGTAACAGTACTCCATCCTTGGACGTACCTGGCTCTTATATAGATAAAGAATTGCATCAGCAGTGAGATATCTACTGGATTGATAGAAAGATCCCACCATTTTCCCAGCAGCTTTGGCAACAGATTTAATGTACATGTTCCATTTCAGATCAGGAGTAAAGGTAAAGCTCAGAAGCTTGTCAAAACATGAGGCTTCCCCAAGACGAGAGCCATTCATTTCAATTAATGCCATATGGGGATCAGAACATTGATGGTGTAAAGATAGAAGCTTGGTTTTAGATGCATTAAAAGTAACCAGCCACTCCTTTCCCCATTATACCACGTGCTCAAGATCAGAGGAGAGATAATCGGAGAGAACTTGGTTGTTTACGGACTTAGATGTGCTACCATAGATAGTAGTGTCATCAACATAAATGTCTACAAATGATGTAAGGATGTGATTTGAAAGATCATTAATGTAAATTAGGAAAAGAGTTGGCCCAGGATGGAGCCCTGAAGGACTCCAGCATTAATACTGTGAGCTTCTGATTTTTGCCCATCAACTACTACTCTTATGAACCTATCAGAGAGACATGATTTAATAACTGAAAAGACATTTCCAGCAATACCATAGCTGGAGATCTTGTGAAGTAAACATTTATGCCATGCCCTTCCAAAGGCCTTTGATATGTCAAGAGCATTTACTCTAGAAAGGTTGCCTCCGTCGAGCGATTCGCTAATCCTATGAGATATAACTGTAAGCACATCTGCTGTAGATTTAGCAGAACAGAAACCATATTGTGTGTCACTGAGAAGGTTATTTTTGCTGAGATGGTTGATTACTTCTCTATTTAACACAGATTCCAGCAAGTTACTCATGACGCACAGGAGACTTATTTGCCTGAACTGAGAGGGAGATGAGCGATCACCTGAATTCTTAAATACAGGGCATATTGATGAGATTTTCCAGGGTGATGGGAAGCAATTCTCCTTAAGACAACGTTTAAACAGTTTTGTAAGTATTGGCGCTAGTTCTGGTTGAAGTTTTTTGAATACTATAATTGGAATACAACAGGGTCGGTTGCTTTACTGGAATCAATGTTTTTGATTAGCTTGGCAGCATCACATACAGATATTTGTATATCACATAGCGTGTTTTCTGATACAGGAGGAAATATTAGGGGTTGGTGGCCTTGGTCGCAAAGGGTAGAATTAGTTGCAAAGTTCTTGGCAAAGAGTTTGGCTTTGTATGACGCTGACGAGATCACTTCAGGTCCATTGATGATAGTTGGGATAGAGCACACGCTTCTGTTCAGGATTCTGTTTGTTATTTGCCACAACTGGTGGGAACTAAGCCGCTGTCAGCTACTTTGGATTTGATGGACTGAGCATAAAACTCTCTTGCATTCTTTATTACTTTCTTACAATGGTTGCTGGTAGTCCTGAAAGCGACTTTAGTCTCTATGCATCTATTACGTTGGAAGCAATGGAAAAAGTGATTTCTGTGTGCAATGGATAGAACCATGGCTAGCTGTTAAGTTTTTGCTGGAACTTTTTCGAAGGTATGAAACGGTCTATACCTACAATTAACCATTCTGTCAGATCTGATACTATATCGGGATGTTTGTAGTGCCATGTCGCGCATGGAAAGGGACCCTGCACTCATCCCCAGTGGGCTTTCCTGAGGCCACAATCCTGTGGGTGAGGACAGCTGATGGTCTACTTGTATTGCATGTCTGGTATTCTGCACAACTACTTGTCCAGCACCCCCTCACTCATCCACCCTAACTGAAACTTTTAAATAAAATAAAATGAAATGACAGCTCAAGCAAAAGTTACGTTTAAACCAGGACCAAACTCAAAGAAAACCAACCTGCCTCCTCCCTTGAGGCTTGCATTTACTAATATCCGCGGGCTTAGAACTAACTTAGATGATGTTGAGTCATTTCTCCTTGTAAACACCCCGGATATCTTAGCATTAAGTGAAACTAACCTTCACTCCTCCATACCCTCTAACCACTTTAACATGCCTGGTTATCTCCCACTCTACCGTAAGGACTCGGAGAGACATATGCATGGACTTGGAGTCTATATTCGAAACACCCTCCCCCTAACTAGAGAAATAAAACTAGAATCAGAGGGCCAGGCCTTTATGTGCTTCAGACTAAATATGCAACACAATATTAGCTACTTATATTTTCTCTACCGCTCTCCCTCAAACCAAGACTGTACCCTAATAAACTCTCCCTCGATACTAGCGCACAAATACATGTATTTGGTGACTTCAATGTCCACCACAGTAACTGGCTAGGATTCTCAAATCACACAGACGTAGCTGGTAGCGCCACATATAGCTTCTCTATATCTCATTCCCTATCTCAGATGGTTACATTTCCGACACGTTTCCCAGACCAGCACGATCAACATGCCTCACTTCTAGATCTCTTTCTGACAACAGTTCCCAATGACTGTACAACAAATGCCCATAGCCCACTCGGGAATGCTGATCACGCTGTGATAATGGTAGAAATCAGCCTAAATTCTCGCCCTAAAACTGAAGACCCACTACTCAAAACAACGAGGTATTACAAAAAGGCTGATTGGGAAGCCATCAGGGAGCTCATCAGAGATGCCCCATGGCAAAATATCTTTACTCTTCCAGCGGAACAGTGTGCAAATGAGACAACTGAATGGTTCAAAACTGCTATTGAAGCACATGTTCCCGCACGGAAATACTATAGCAAGCCCCACTCCCCCCAATGGTTTACTTCTGCTTGTGCAGCTGCCATTTGTCAAAGGCAGCATGCGTTCCGCAGATTCAACCGACATAAGTCCAGCTCAAATAAACAGAAGTTTATAGAAGCTAGAAATAATTGTAAGAGAGTGATAGACACAGCTAAGTCAGATTACTCTGAAACCACCAGAAAGCGCATCGAAGCACAGAAATTAGGAACCTGGGATTTTTGGAAAATCTACAACAGCGTAGTTAATAATGGACAGTCAATTATTCCCCCACTAACAAACAATCATGAGGTTGCTTGCACGGCAACTGACAAGGCTAATCTGCTTGCCAGTCGGTTTGCCTCAAACTCCACACTGAACTCGGTACACCACTCACTCCCTGATTTTCCTCTGCGAACAGACGCCACACTTGACGATTTGAAAATCACCCCTTCTCAGGTACATGCTATTATAAAAAACCTAGACACCTCTAAAGCATGTGGACCAGATCTCATCCCGGCTGTGCTATTAAAAAAATGCTCTGCCGAGGTTGCTCCAGTTCTGTCCAAACTTTACAATAAATGCCTTAACGAATCTTGTTTTCCCGACTGCTGGAAAACCGCCTCTGTGGTACCAGTCTTCAAGAATTCTGGTGAAAGAACTGACCCACTAAATTATCGCCGCATTAGCCTCCTCCCGCTTCTCGCCAAAATATTTGAGTCCTTAGTTAATAAAGCCCTAGTCCAGCACCTAACAGCTGCTAAACTCTTGACTGACAAACAATATGGATTCAGGCAAGCCCGTTCAACAGCAGATATCTTAACTGTAGTTTCTGAACGTAAATACCGTTCATTGGATAAAACAGGGGAGGGTAGAGCGGTGGCCCTTGATATATCTAAGGCTTTTGACAGGGTATGGCACGATGGTCTTCTTAGGAAAATTAGATCATATGGAATCACTGGAAGAATTCATAACGTAATTAAATCCTTCTTAAGTAATAGAAAAATCAAAGTTGTCCTCGACGGACGTACATCCAAACAATATGACATAAATGCGGGAGTGCCTCAGGGGTCTATCCTTCGACCTCTATTGTTCCTGATATTCATAAACGACCTCCCTGATAATATTGTTTCGGAGATGGGTATATTTGCCGATGACACCACTCTCTATAACAGATATGAGGGGAAAACAAATGAACACATATCCAAGAAAATGGCAGAAACACTAGAGGATGACCTCCGATCCGTAGTGGAATGGGGATAAAAATGGTTGGTCTCATTCAATGCTGCTAAGACTAAGCTTGTTTCCTTCAATAACTACAAGAAACCTTCTCTACCACCAATAGCAATGGCCAAGAACACATTGCCTGAAAGTACTTCTTTTAAACTCCTCGGCCTAACGTTTACAGGGAATATGAACTGGAATAGATACATTGAGAGCATTGCCAAGGCTGCTGCAAGGAAGGTTGGCTCCCTCTACCGTGCTAGAAAACTACTTACGCCTGCCAGTATCCTATACCTCTATAAGGCAACCATTCGCCCATGTATGGAGTACTGTTGTCACATCTGGGCTGGTGCATCTGCTGCTTGTCTCTCGCTCCTGGACAGGGTTCAAAAAAGAGTCGCAAACCTGATAGGTCCTGAACTGTCATCTGGGCTTCAACCTCTGTCCCATCGACGAGATGTTGCATCCCTCTGCCTGTTCTACAAATACTTTAATGGTGAATGCTCTGACGAACTGCAAACACTTGTACCTCCCCGACGTAACTACCCCCGACAAACCCGACAAGCTACTAAGTCTCATCCCTTTACAGTGGAGATCCCTAGGTGCAAGAAAGCCTTTTACTCCAATAGTTTCTTCCCCAGAACTGCGGGTCTTTGGAACTCCCTTCCGGGATTCTGCTTTCCCAACTGCAATGATATGCAGAAGTTCAAGTGTAATGTTAACAACCATCTTTCTACTCTTCTCCCTTCATAATGACCCCGCTAATTAATTCCCTAATAGTAGCCCCCTGCTTCAAAGTGGCACTGTGCCTTGTTTGGGGTGAAAATTGAATAAAAAAAAAAAAAAAAATACATCCTTTTTAAACATAGAACGCAAAGGTAGATCTAATATATAAGTACGGAAGCTATCCCAGTCAGTCATAGTGTATCGATATACTGTACGATGGAGAGGTATGTCTGAGGACTTATGACATTTCATTTTTATCTTAACTGATACAACAGAGTGGTCGGAAGATCCAAGAGGAGACAGAATGGAAACTGAACATCGTTCAGGGCAAGTTGTAAGAAAACGGTCTAGGAGACTCGCATACTGGCCGTCATTGTCGGGCACATGGGTGGGTTCGTGAACAATCTGTGTGAGGTGATAAGCAATGGAGAAATCATGACAGAACCTCCCCTCATCATCAGTCTTGTTTGAATGGGTTAACCATTCCACATTGTAAACATTGAAGTCTCCACAAACGTGAATGTTAGCTGAAGGGTAAGCAGATAGGACGTGGTCAATTTTCTCAGATATGCTTTTAAAGATAGTAACTCCGCTGTTGTGGGGGCGATAGAGAGTAAATATAAATGCAGTAGTGAGAGCAAGTGCAACCTGGAAGCACATATACGGTAAGGTTTTATTAAACAGATGAATGCATCTACAACGACAGAGAAGAAAACAAAAAAAAACAAAACGATAATATGTGTCTACTCAAGGGAGGTAAGGACTAAGAATCAGGAAATGCGGAAACAATTTTTTTTTTAACTTATTAAAGACATATAGACTGTATGAATAAGTAAATAAATCATAACAGGAAAATAAAATAAAAATGAAAACATTAATTGCTAAACCTATTGGGAAAGATTTATATCATCCTAGGAAGGTTTAGAGTGGGCAGTGGTTCTATAGTGTAATGGTAAAACTTTAAATGGAGGGACTTCCGAGCGCATATATAATTATTATAACAATATTAACAACCAGATTAATTTTAATATGCGAGGATCGTTCTAAAAGTAAAGTCTCCTATTTTTTAACTCGAAAAGTTGAAGATCCACGAAGACGAGAGTTGTACCATTAAAACGAGCGAGCTTGTGTGCTTTATAATTTATTTTTCTACATAGTCACCATCATTCTCAACCTACTTTGAACGCTAATGGTGCATGGGCGTCTGTTGCACGCTTTATCATACGAGGGTCGTTCCATACGCAAAGCCTCCTGTTTTTAACAAAAAAAGTTGAAGAGATATTAAGATGAGAGTAGTACCATTAAAATGAGCGACCATTTTTGTTTCAGAATTTATTGTTCTACGTAGTAAGCACCATTCCCTATGCATGTTTGCTCTGAATCTATTGACGCATCTCTGCTTCTGACACGCATCCATGACAGACATTATTTTCATAAAGTTTCACACTGTTAATATCTGCAACAGAGAGATTTAACTTTCAAGTCATGAATGAATAAGTTCAGTCATCATAATAACGCGATTTGTAATCCTCTCTGATCCATTCAGGTGGAATAAAAATAGAAGGTATTACTTTTGGAACATTCTCGCCAACAATATTAATAAATGTTGCGCCTTATGACAAAAATAACAAGCCGCCCGGATACTCTGCAGAAGCGAATAAGTGCTTGACATGGTGCTACACAAATGCGACAATGACAACGAAAGATGACAAACTCAGAAGTTAAATTTTTATGAAAGAAATAACCGCTTTGGTTGACTATAGAATTACTTTTAATGAAAAAAAAAAAAAGAAAAAAAGAAGAGTGTTGCAGCTTTTGGCGACACGGTAAATGTTGACGAAAATGTCCGGTGGTAAAACGTGAACATTAATTACGTCAGAAGAACAGCTTGGTAATTTCGCTCGATCGATTTTGACCGTGTGTGGATGTTGTACTAGGGCTTGATGAAATTTTGGTAGGATGAAAACGAACTTAACTTGATAAGAACGATTATCGCATTGGAACTGCAGATGGTAATTTGCCCTGGAAAAGGAAGGCTAAATGTCATTGAACAATATAGTGAAAAAAAGTTGCCCTGAAACGAGAAAGATGACTTTCATTAAAAGTGACATAAATTGCTTTGAAAAAGGCCAGTTTAATAGCATTGAAAAGGTAATAGGTAAGTTGTCCTGAAAAGGGTTGAATTGTATTGAAAGTGTAGTAGGTAAGTTGAATCACAATCAAAGGTTTAACAGGTAAGTTGACCCGAAAGAGGTAGGTTTTGTTTGCTTTATCTTATCGATCTTCCCATCCTCCTTGACTCTCATTTATTTGGTGTGATGCCAGTTTATGGTGACACACAAAACAGCGATCGATATCTTACATTTCTGTGTCCAAGTTGTGTTTGTAGCTCATGTGTGTTAGTCTCTTTTCCTTTTCCTTAATATTTCTACAGTTTTCATTATTGTTATCCGTTGTATCTTCTCAACCATCCCTCTGATTCCAATCTCTCTCATTCTTTTTGAAACTTATTCGGTTTCGTTCCTAGCGCTTCTATTATTAGCTTTCTTCATCTTCCAGATACCTTTGAGCTCTCTGTCCCGTTCAATGTATTTTCTCCGCTGATCATTGTTCAGTGATCACAGCCGAGAAAAAAAAGTCTAATTACAGTTAGTGTAATCTTCACTTTGTGGTCTGCTGGAACAGCAAAAGCTACAATCTGGCAGGACTTTTTTTTCTTGTTAACTATTATGGCATCCAGTTTTCTTGCTTGGATGGGTTTCTCCGTTGGTATCTTCATGCACCATAGGATCTTGTGACTCTCGTTTTTCTGTACTTCTGCCTATTTGTGCTTGTACGATTTGTCTGGGCGTTCGAGATGCAATCGTCTGCAGAACTGACAGTGTATAGCCTTCCCCACTTGATCGTGTCTATTTTGATATTCCTTGTGGGTTAGTTTGCTGCATGCACTTATTATGTGGTTTATTGTTTCGTCTCGCAGAGTCTGCATTTGCTGTTTTATTGTATTTTTGTCGATCCTTACTTTGATGTGGTTGGTTCTAATCGTGTTATTTTGTGCGGCTGTTATTAGTGATCCAATTTTCCTGTTTAGATTTCCTTTTTTGTCGCCATTTCCAAATATTTTGTTTGTCTCATCTTTTGTCATCGTTATGAATCGTCCATGTAATTGTTTCTTTTCCATTTTTCTTTTCTCGTCTTATTCCTCGTCTCTTTTGTTATTTTGTTTGTTTCTTCCGTGTCTCTTGCTGTTGTATTCATTCTTTCGGTGTTCCGCATTATGTATTTTTCTAATTTTTTGTGTTATTTACAGCCTTCTATACAAACCAGCCTTCTTCCTCCGTTTTTCCATTACACATATAGTCGGTCAGTATCATCTCTTGGGTGCAGTGCATTGTTCATCATCATAAGTTTCTTGGTCTTCTGCCCGAAATGCCTTAGTTTTTCTTTGGTCCAGTTTATAAACGGTCCAGAGTATCTTACGACAATGCTCACGTGTTTATTCCGTTAATGAGGTTTCTACTATACAGTTTAGTTTCGAGGAGTTTTCTTGTTTTCTCTGAGGTATTCCTTTCCAATTTTCTCTTTCATTTCCATTACTTTGATGGCCTCTGCTTCCAGCACTTCCAAGTATTTGTTGCTATCATGTTCTCCTAGTGCCCTAATCTCTGTTTGATTGGGTAGTGCTATGCCTTCTGTTGCTTCCAGTTTTCCTCTCCCCATAGCTAGCAGTGCGCACTTTATTATTATTATTATTATTATTATTATTATTATTATTATTATTATTATTATTATTATTATTATTATTATTATTATTATTGTTGTTGTTGTATAGAAAAGTAGATGTTATAAAATAAGAAATATTAATAGAAAATGTTTCGATAACAAAAAGGAACGTTGGAAAATAAAACAATTAGTTTGAGTCGTAAAGGAATTCGGTATCATGGAATGTAAGCCAGTTTGAAAAGTAGTTAGATAAACAAAACTTGATTTAGAATAACAATAAGATTGGCCTCTGATATCTGAGAGAGTTGAACAAACAAACGGATAGTTTTTATAGATACATTAGATAATAACACGGTTAAAAGTTAAATTAGTTATTATCGATCTATATATCTGTCTTTCTATATATCTATTTATCGATCTATATATCTGTCTTTCTATATATCTATTTATCTATCTATCCAGTTATATTGTTAAAATAGTTTAGATTGGAAGTTTTTTTTATTCTTCTGAGAATAGAATTGGTCTGGAATGTAGAAATGGGTTTAAACTGAATATGTTTACAGAAATGAGTTAAGTTAAAAATAAACAAATAACCTTGAACAGTTGCGTAAATGACAGAGGTCACACGTTAGGATACGTGTGCTTGCGATGATTATGTAACGGAACTGGCAGGTCAAGAGGTCAAGAAGATTAGATTAAAGAGTTTGACTTTGGTCACGGAAGTAAGCAGACAAACTTCAAAGCCAGGAAGCGGGGCTGGAAGGAACACGCATGTAGACACGTAATGCAGGATCATTGTGAAGACCACTGAGGTAGCTGAAATAAATTTATATTTTAAAAATATAAAGTGTTGTTCTGTGGTTTGACAAAAGAAGAATTAGTTATGGTGTTGGTCGTTTCATGTTTCATCACAAAGCCCAGAAGTGAAGACAGAAGAACTACCGGATAAAGAAAAGGTATGAAACACCTCATCTATATTCTTCATCTTATAAAATATGATACCTTTATGCAAATACGAACTGTAATATATCTCCATGTGATATCCCGATGTATAGCATATGTCCAGACGGCACTTTGATACGTGGCTGTACAACACAATTTCGTCAGTTAGAGGGAGGAGAGAGTCAAAGAGAGGTCGAGTTGGATCGCAGACAAAGGATCCAGTTTCCGAGGTTCACGGAAGACTAGCGGTTAACAATATAGCAAGATGTACAAACAAAAGAAGCGTTCAACTCTAAGCAGGGGCATCTTCAAGGAATAAATATTACATAATATATCATCTGGCGTTGATGTCCTTTGGAAGAAATCTTTTTGCAGCTTCACAGAACCCAAACAAGGGATCCAGTGAATTAAGATACGTGCTCCCAGAACAGATGATAACCGTCCCGGTAAATAAACGTCCTTGTACATTATTGTTCGCGTTTAGTAAACTATTTATTGCATATATATACATTCGGCCACACTTACCATTCACTTGATAAATAAGATACAAACTAATACATTATTCACACTACACGATCACAGAGACAGTGTCATATATATATATATATAACATAAACATACATTATATAGAGAATACAAACATACACGTATATACACACTAGCCGTAATCACATGTATCGACACGTACATACACTCAACACCCTAAAGACGATACGGACAGAGATGCAAACATATATGAACGCAGGCGACATGTATAAACGCGTAAATATATACGCATGTTATTTACGCCCGTTAGATAAACCAGCATATTACACGAATGCGTAGTATGAAAAGATATAAAAATCGCTGAGAATGTATCCGTCAGTATACTTCGATAGGAATGATTCGTACGTGAGGAAATATACCTCCTTAGATCAAGTCAGACGTTATAGTCGCCAAAAAGGGTCTGATAACTCATGAAAGATTCTAGGCTAAAGGCTGATGCCAAAATGAACCTTGGCTGGTATCACATATCTTCCACAGTAGTTAGATGCGACACAAGACTGGGGAGATGAGGCAAAGCAGCTCCTTCTCTCCGAAGGTTAACCATGGTCAAGTATAAAACTAGCTGTAATTAGACTTTTTTTCTCGACTTTGATCACTGATTACGTATAAAATCAGACAAACCAGTGAAGTAGATAAAAATTATCGAAATTATTTGATCACAATAAATTGAAACATTTGATATATTACATGTGGCTTAAGCTGATCTCCTTCACTGTGTGTTGATTTGATATCACAATGAAACGTTCACACACAAATCAAACAGAAATGGAAAGTGAAAGTCAAATCTGTATTCAACAAGGCGAAGGTCACTCGTCTATTCAATACTTAAAAAGAGTGACGACTTACATGCAAATCAGAACAACGTCTTCTCCCGTATCCATTAGAAATAAAACGATTCTAACACAGAAAACATCTATTCCTCCCCGTTTATCAGAAACATCGCCAATGGAATACGAGGACTAAAGGACAAAATAAGGATAGCGAGAGATAGGAGACTGTAAAAAGTAAACCCAAGTTGATCGACTTTATATTCTCCTTAATACTTACTATAGCCAGATATTAAAACTATCTCTAATTTTGCTACCTCAGTACAATTACCTTGGCTGATATCGACGTTCTTCTCAGGGTCCTTGAGTGTCATGAAGAAGCATTGGTATGTTGGCGTAAGTAAGATATTTACCACATTATTTCTAATAAAAACGAACTCACAAAATTGAAATTAGTGAATATGGTAGATCATTCGACTACAGATCGGATGATAAGTTGATCAAGCTCAATTTTACCTCACCGTTTTATTTTAATTTTTTCTTGTTAAAGAATTCAATTTACAATAAAAGAAGAGTACCATTTAAAATTGCCGCAAATCATTTCTTCGGGAATCAATAACTATGTGCCGTATATTTAAACTATGCTACCTTATAGCGTTACTCATAATTGTTTATTCTGTATATGTGGTAATCGAAATAAACACTTGGTTAAAAGAGGGACTCTTCTAAATGTATTTTGACTAAAGTAGTCTTAGGTGCCCGTGAACGAGTTGCGGATCTTCAGAAAAGCTAAAAGTAAATCGTATTCCTAACTGCTAGTGTTTTGCTTTGTTGCTCGAGAGGCGTTTAGAGATTGGTGAAATATGTTCATAAAATCGCTAGCATAAATTTGATAAGCACTGGTGTTAATATGGTTTGGAGCAGCAGCAGAAACTCTTGAAAGATGACTTGAATTGTGCACCATGTCACGTGCTGATGATATCGTGATCACAAAACGTCGTGATCCGGTCACGTAGGATCGCGTCGGTGACTGTGTTAACGGAAATCTCTGCGACAAGAACTGTTGTCGGCCACCAGGAAGAACAATCGTTGACTGACAGAAAATCTGGAAATCCAGGCTCATCTGTCGGTAAATATGTCCGTATGGACATTTGTGAAACACCACCAGAGTTGTTAAAAATGGCCGATGACTATTTCATGTGTCGATGTGCATTACACTTATGGTATTCGAGACAAGTTGAGATACAATCGCGGATGTAAGCGCTCATACTAAACTATACAAAACAATCCGAAAAAAGTTTGATATTGGAATCTTTGTTCCGGGGAGATAGTCTGTGCAGGTGAGTGATGACTTGGTTTCTGAATTTTCTGAGTACACAGGGACTTAGAAAACTCAATCTCACATTGCAGTGAAAAGTTTTTTCGATAAAGCGACTCCTTACATTGTAAGGATGTGTCTACAAGAACATCTTGTTGAATTAGCTCAGCTTATTGTTCCTCCATATAAGACGATAATTGGAGGCAAGCGACAATTTGTAACGTTGCAAGAACAAAGGAAAGAAATAAAAATCCGACTCGGCGTATTTAAAAAAATATTTAAAGTGCAAATAAAACGCATTTATTCGTGGTTTTTCCAAAACAACGCATTTCATTATTTTTCCAAAGTCTCTCCGCACACGTGCTTTTTGAAAGACTCTGTTCTTGTGTCACCTGACGCTCGCATTAGCCAGCGCGTCCTCACCTTCGTATTTGCACGCCCGCCTTGCCCAGTGGGCAACTTGTTTCTTTTCTCGACCACGTGGTATATTTTGTCTCTCCTATTTGTGTGACGGAAGCTCGCGGGTACTTGCTAATTAATGTGCTTTAACGGCTGCACCTAATATTTTCGCTATTTCTACTGTCTAAAATGTCGTTTAAAATTACAGAACAATTAGTCGGAACGAATGTGGTCCTTGTATCATCCCACTACGTTTAAAACCAAGTAACACAGAATATGGCCTCGAGTGATTTCCACAATAGACTCAGATATCAAGTATTGGCGACGTGTACTGTCCACTATAGCATTTACGTCCACTCGAGCGCCCGCAACATTATTATATTTTCCTTTGACATAGCGGATATTGAATGTGAAATGAGATGTAGCCAAGGTGCGGGCGAGTCGTCAAAGATTTGTGGTCCGTTAATACTGTGACGTCTCGATATTCCAACAGAATCGATAATGTTTTATCTGGGGGGGGGAGTATATAGCCAAAATCCCCCTGGAAAATATATTATAACGTGACTTGGCCGATGATAGTCCAGCAAAGAAGAACACAATGTGTTGCGTTGAGCCATCACCATCACAACCATCACCATATAGAAATCAGTTAGTTACAATTTTCAGAAAATTTTATAAAAATCCAAGGCATCAATTTTTTTGATAAGCACAAAAGTGTCAATTTTAGCCATTTTAATCTGAAATGCACCCCTAGGGAAACAATTGGAGATTTTCCGGAAAATCCGTTCCCTTACTTTTTTTTACTCATATCATGTTTAATGTTTGTGCAAAATTTAAAAAAAATCCAAAGTGTAGTTATTGAGAAAAGTGTGAACGGACGAACGGACAAGGGTGAATTTACATGTCTACTCTCTTTTTGTCGGGGGGGTGGGGGGTGGACAGAAAGGAAAACAAGAATTAATTCAAAATTCAAAAAGAAGTTATATGTTGTCCCCGTGTTAAAAAAAACAAAACATCAAGGTTTATTATGGATTCCAAATACTAAAAATAGTTTACATTTATTATGAATAATCTGCAAACAGTTTCTATATATTTTTTCCAAAAAAAAAAAAAAAAAAATCAAGCAACGGCAATTATACATATGTATGTTTATATACATACATACATACATACATATATATATATATATATATATATATATATATATATATATATATATATATATGTATGTGTGCGTGTGCGTGTGCATTTATATGTATTTAGATATGTATATATATGCATATATGTGTATATATGTATATATCTGTATATATATATATGTATCTGTATATGTATGTATAAATATTTATGTATATGTAGATATATATATATATATATATGTATATATAAATATGCATGTGTATATATATATAGGTATATATATGTACGTATATCTATGCAAATATATGCATGTGTGTATAAAAACCAAGCAATGGTAATTATACATATGTATGTTTGCATATATATGTGTGTGAAAGAATAATGAAAACTGTGTAATTAACACACAAACAAAAACAAAAAAATGAGAAAAATACATAATTCAGAATACTGAAAGAATAATGACCCCAGCAAGCGACACTGAAAAGAAAAAAGACAGAAAAAAAAGAGAAGGGATAAGAAGAGACAAGGGATAAGACAAGAAAAATGGGACGACAAACAGCTACGCGGACGATTCATGAGACTGACAAACGACGAGACTAACGAAACCACTTGGACATGGTTGCAAAAAGGAAACTTAAACAGAGAAACTCAAGGAGGTAGAGAAGTGGGGCAAATACGCAGAACTGGCAAGGGAGCTCAAAGGGATATAGAAGATGAAGAAAGTTCAAATAACACCAATAATAGTAGAAGCACTAGGAACTATACTTAAAAACCCCAACAAAAGAACAGGCGAGATTGGAATCAGAGGAATAGCTGAGAAGATACAACGGATAACTATAATGAAAACGGTTGAAATATTAAGGAAACCCATTGAGTGCGGAGACTAATAAACATAGGTGGGAGTTGACCGGGCATATAGAGAGGTAAAGCACAGAGAAACACAACTAGGGGTCATGCAAACTTAAACTGTATAATTGCATCATTGTAAGTTAACTCTCTGCGCCCACGCCCCACCTCCATTTTTTTCTACGTCACCATAAACTGGTGCCGCAATAATAAATAAGTATGGTCATAGGTCAAGGAAGATGGAAAGACCGAGGAGAGAAAGACCTCCGCTAAATAAGCGTGAGGAAGACTGGGAGCTTGGGGAGGCTTATTGCCATACATATCCAAGTGAAGACCAATGATCGCTACCAATGACAAATCAAGGGTAAACAGCTATTGTGATAACGCAAATTAATTTGCAAAGGTTGTCGAAAGAGGTGAACCGTAATGGGGAGACTTGTTGTCATTCAGACTCCAGGGAACACCACAGGTTGTTTTCAAAGAGTATTTTTTGGTGATTATGTGAAAGCTTATAATGAGTAGTAATAACAATTGAAAGGAATATTTTATATAAACGAAAGTGAATATAAATCCAATAATTGTAGGAACACTAGGAACAGTCCGAATAATTACGAAGAGAAATTGGTATCAAAATGAAGTTTCTGTCGATAAAACGATTTGTAATAATGAAAAGAGATGAAATTTTCATGAACATCCTCGAATGCCACCCCCAAGTCTAATATGCTAATTAGTCACATGAAAGTTTCAACAGAAAAAAACAAAACATAAACATCAAACGAACACCACGTAACTCCACACTATCTGAAACTACAAGAAATATCATAAATTGCCCACTCACCCCGCAAAACACGATATAACGGAACTAACATCAAGAAAAACAACACAAAATAGTTGTGGAGTATCAAGGACGATCGAAAGACTAAAAATAGAAAACACTAATCAAACCTCCACTTAAAAACTGCGAAGAGTGCTGAAACTGCATTAAATTCGAGGTCTATATAGATCCACCACATAAAGTCATTCAAATTTCCCGCCATTCTACCAAATCTTAATTCTAACGAATATCGTCTTTTACAATGCGGATCTTCAAAATAATATACCTTCTTCTCAAGATAAAATGTGCACATTCTGGAGTCAAAAGGCATTTGTTTTCGTTTACATCCCTGTATTTTTATTTGGGCTTCCTACATCTTATAGATAGTTGCCATTTTGGATTTTCATCTTCGTATTATTAGGATAATTTATAACTGCAAACATGTCACATATTTAGAATATAAATTTATCAACTGAATTCAACAAACTGTCGCCTACCGGTTGGTGCTTCGTACGTTCGGTGTTCATTCAATTTACTAAGAGGCAATGATAAGCGCATTACGATAGAGCCAATTGTCATTAGATTCGTGACTTTTCAACTCTTTAACTGATTAACATTTTGTAAAATCAACAATGCCTTAACCTATCACAAGATGGAGTACTGATCAATTACCTTCAACCTCACAACACTCAACATAGTTACAAAAATGAAGTTACCCTTAGTAGAAAATAATTGAAAGAAAGGAAGTTAGGATATAAAATTTCACATTTTTTTTTTTTTAACTTTTTCTTTCTTTGTGAAGTTTCGAAATTATTCAACGTCGAACAGCCCACGTAACGATATTTGATGTTAAGCGACACATTTTAAGATACAAAAAAAAAAACATAGAACTTGAGAGGAAACAATTTTTTAAAGTAAAATAAAACTTTCTAAATTTTTGAGATGACAATTGATAAGTCGTATTGTTTGGATTATTTGGACTACTGTTTTCAATTTCAGTGTTATTTTTGCAACGTTTCAGTCGACGTAACCTCCGACCTTTTCAGGTATAAGTTGTCGAAAGGAATCTTTCTGTCGAATTCGAGACTTTATTTAATCCACAGAAGCAACATTATAACATTGTCGTTAATCTTCTTTAACGGTGTCGTTACATTTTAACACTCAGAATCAACACATTGTATCTGAGACAGTCGCAAAGGAAGAAGAAAAAAATAAGACGGAAATTCGACGAAACATTTTTCTAGTTGAAATAAAACGCATTTATTAACGGTGCTTTCAAACAACCTATTGCATCTTGTTTTAAAAGTCTCTTAATCGCCATGTAGTTGACTAAATTTTGTCGTGTCGAACACATGCTTTTTCTTCCCATGCAACAACATTGTCCCGTCGCCTCGTGGGTTTAAAATCTCTCACGTTGACCCGTGTACGCCTCGTTGCCCTGCCACGTATCATTAAAAAAAAAACAAAAAAAACTCCCCTTTTCTTCCTGCTGCTTTATCTGGAGCTCGCACAGCGGCACACTGTCGTCCCATCATTTTTTTTTTATCAAACTTCCGATTGCATCTTGCTTTAAAGTTTCTCTCACACTGACTCGTGCTTTCAAAATTTCTGGTCGTCCACGTGCCTCCCGTTGCTTACTGCTCACGTTGTCCTTTTTTTCTCTCGGCTTTTCTTTTCCTTCTTTTTCTTCACTGTGACGTCAGCTCGCACACCAATCATTTGCTTACGTTCATACGGCAGGTGCTACTGCTAAATACGCATTAGGGGCTCTGTTACAGCATGCCCTTATTTCCGTAATGACGCGTGACACAGTGGATAAATTACTATGGAGAAAAATTCAGTTATTCTGGACATTGAAGGTTCAATCCTCAGCGCCGACGACACTCCAAAATACAATTGCGAATTACTAAGGACTTCTACTTAGTCATGGCTGATGGAACAAGAGCATGTTACCCCCCCCTCCGTGGATTAAATAAAGATTTCCGTTTGAAATTTTGTACAGATTCCCGAGTTCGACAAAAAGATTCTCGAGCCCAATAGGGTACACTTGAAGAAAATTGGAGGTTACGTCAACCAAAACGTTATGATAATTAAACACAAGATGAGAATAGTAGTTTGAAGAATCCAAAGAATACGGATTAAAACTTTCTAAACTTAAAATTCTCGTTTTCGTAGCAGCAAAATGTTTAATCCAATAGATTAATCGATTGAAAACTTTGATTTGTTGACCTTGGCTTATATTTTGGAATCATCGATTTTTGCAAATGATATGCACATTACACATATAAGGAAAATTGAATTTCTACAAAACAAAATATTAACTTTAGGAAAGCCGACAAAGTCAAATATTGAAACAACAACGACAACAACAAAACTATCACCACCAATAATAATAATAATAATAATAATAATAATAATAATAATGATGATGATGATGATGATGACGACGACGACGACGACGACGACAACTTGCAATACCCGTGGAAATTCCACGATAATTGAACACATCAACCCTTACATAAGCAAAACCTTCTCCTCACATAAGCAAACAATTTAAAATGCTTAAAATAGGGTTGGCCAATCTTTCGAAATGTTCATTGGATGGATTATAGTTCATAATTCAACGCAATTTTGTTTCATTTGAACATTTTTATTAATTCAGGTAACAAACAATAATTTTTATTTATCTGATAAGCTTTTTATGGATTAATTGTATTTTGTTGCCTAAATATAATCTTTTTTTATGGATTAATTGTATTTTGGTATCAAAATATAATCTTTTTTATGGATTAATTGTATTTTGGTGTCTAAATATAATCTTTTTTATGGATTAATTGTATTTTGGTGTCTAAATATAATCTTTTTTTTATGGATTGATTGTATTTTGGTGTCTAAATATAATCTTTTTTTTATGGATTGATTGTATTTTGGTGTCTAAATATAATCTTTTTTATGGATTAATTGGATTTTGGTGTTTAAATATAATCTTTTTTTATGAATTAATTGTATTTTGGTGTTTAAATATAATCTTTTTTTATGGATTAATTGTATTTTGGTGTCTAAATATAATCTTTTTTTATGGATTAATTGTATTTTGGTGTCTAAATATAATCTTTTTTTATGGATTAATTGTATTTTGGTGTTAAAATATAATCTTTTTTTTATGGATTAATTGCATTTTGGTGTCTAAATATAATCTTTTTTTATGGATTAATTGTATTTTGGTGTCTAAATATAATCTTTTTTTATGGATTAATTGTATTTTGGTGTCTAAATATAATCTTTTTTTATGGATTAATTGTATTTTGGTGTCTAAATATAATATTTTTATGGATTACTTGTATTTTGGTGTCTAAATATAATCTTTTTTTATGGATTGATTGTATTTTGGTGTCTAAATATAATCTTTTTTTTATGTATTGGTTGTATTTTGGTGTCTAAATATAATCTTTTTTTATGGATTAATTGCATTTTGGTGTCTAAATATAATCTTTTTTATGGATTGATTGTATTTTGGTGTCTAAATATAATCTTTTTTTATTGATTAATTGTATTTTGGTGTCTAAATACAATCTTTTTTATGGATTAATTGTATTTTGGTGTCTAAATATAATCTTTTTTATGGATTGATTGAATTTTGGTGTCTAAATATAATCTTTTTTATGGATTAATTGTATTTTGGTGTCTAAATATAATCTTTTTTTATGGATTGATTGTATTTTGGTGTCTAAATATAATCTTTTTTTTATGGATTGATTGTATTTTAGTGTCTAAATATAATCTTTTTTATGGAATAATTGTATTTTGGTGTCTAAATATAATCTTTTTTTTATGGATTGATTGTATTTTGGTGTCTAAATATAATCTTTTTTTTATGGATTAATTGCATTTTGGTGTCTAAATATAATCTTTTTTTTATGGATTGATTGTATTTTGGTGTCTAAATATAATCTTTTTTTATGGATTGATAATATTTTGGTGTCTAAATATAATCTTTTTTATGGATTGATTGTATTTTGGTGTCTAAATATAATCTTTTTTTATGGATTAATTGTATTTTGGTGTCTAAATATAATCTTTTTTATGGATTAATTGTATTTTGGTGTCTAAATATAATCTTTTTTTATGGATTAATTGTATTTTGGTGTCTAAATATAATCTTTTTTTATGGATTAATTGTATTTTGGTGTCTAAATACAATCTTTTTTTATGGATTAATTGTATTTTGGTGTCTAAATATAATCTTTTTTTATGGATTAATTGTATTTTGGTGTCTAAATATAATCTTTTTTATGGATTTATTGTATTTTGGTGTCTAAATATAATCTTTTTTATGGATTGATTGTATTTTGGTGTCTAAATATAATCTTTTTTATGGATTAATTGTATTTTGGTGTCTAAATATAATCTTTTTTATGGATTAATTGTATTTTGGTGTCTAAATATAATCTTTTTTATGGATTAATTGTATTTTGGTGTCTAAATATAATCTTTTTTTATGGATTGATTGTATTTTGGTGTCTAAATATAATCTTTTTTTATGGATTAATTGTATTTTGGTGTCTAAATATAATCTTTTTTTATGGATAAATTGTATTTGTGTGTCTAAATATAATGTTTTTATGGATTAATTGTATTTTGGTGTCTAAATATAATCTTTTTTTATGGATTAATTGTATTTTGGTGCCTAAATATAATCTTTTTTTATGGATTAATTGCATTTTGGTGTCTAAATATAATCTTTTTTATGGATTAATTGTATTTTGGTATCAAAATATAATCTTTTTTATGGATTGATTGTATTTTGGTGTCTAAATATAATCTTTTTTTATGGATTAATTGTATTTTAGTGTCTAAATATAATCTTTTTTATGGATTAATTGTATTTTGGTATCAAAATATAATCTTTTTTATGGATTAATTGTATTTTGGTGTCTAAATATAATCTTTTTTATGGATTAATTGTATTTTGGTGTCTAAATATAATCTTTTTTATGGATTAATTATATTTTGGTGTCTAAATATAATCTTTTTTATGGATTAATTGTATTTTGGTGTCTAAATATAATCTTTTTTTATGGATTAATTGTATTTTGGTGTCTAAATATAATCTTTTTTTATGGATTAATTGTATTTTGGTGTCTAAATATAATCTTTTTTATGGATTAATTGTATTTAGATGTCTAAATATAATCTTTTTTTATGGATTAATTGTATTTTGGTGCCTAAATATAATCTTTTTTTATGGATTAATTGCATTTTGGTGTCTAAATATAATCTTTTTTATGGATTAATTGTATTTTGGTATCAAAATATAATCTTTTTTTATGGATTAATTGTATTTTGGTGTCTAAATATAATCTTTTTTTATGGATTAATTGTATTTTGGTGTCTAAATATAATCTTTTTTATGGATTAATTGTATTTTGGTATCAAAATATAATCTTTTTTATGGATTAATTGTATTTTGGTGTCTAAATATAATCTTTTTTATGGATTAATTGTATTTTGGTGTCTAAATATAATCTTTTTTATGGATAAATTGTATTTTGGTGTCTAAATATAATCTTTTTTATGGATTGATTGTATTTTGGTGTCTAAATATAATCTTTTTTTATGGATTAATTGTATTTTGTTGCCTAAATATAATCTTTTTTTATGGATTAATTGTATTTTGGTATCAAAATATAATCTTTTTTATGGATTAATTGTATTTTGGTGTCTAAATATAATCTTTTTTATGGATTAATTGTATTTTGGTGTCTAAATATAATCTTTTTTTTATGGATTGATTGTATTTTGGTGTCTAAATATAATCTTTTTTTTATGGATTGATTGTATTTTGGTGTCTAAATATAATCTTTTTTTATGGATTAATTGCATTTTGGTGTCTAAATATAATCTTTTTTTTATGGATTGATTGTATTTTGGTGTCTAAATATAATCTTTTTTTATGGATTAATTGTATTTTTGTGTCTAAATACAATCTTTTTTATGGATTAATTGTATTTTGGTGTCTAAATATAATCTTTTTTATGGATTGATTGTATTTTGGTGTCTAAATATAACCTTTATTTATGGATTGATTGTATTTTGGTGTCTAAATATAATCTTTTTTATGGATTGATTGTATTTTGGTGTCTAAATATAATCTTTTTTTATGGATTAATTGTATTTTGGTGTCTAAATATAATCTTTTTTATGGATTAATTGTATTTTGGTGTCTAAATATAATCTTTTTTATGGATTAATTGTATTTTGGTGCCTAAATATAATCTTTTTTTATGGATTAATTGCATTTTGGTGTCTAAATATAATCTTTTTTATGGATTAATTGTATTTTGGTATCAAAATATAATCTTTTTTATGGATTGATTGTATTTTGGTGTCTAAATATAATCTTTTTTTATGGATTAATTGTATTTTGGTGTCTAAATATAATCTTTTTTTATCGATTAATTGCATTTTGGTGTCTAAATATAATCTTTTTTTATGGATTAATTGTATTTTGGTGTCTAAATATAATCTTTTTTTATGGATTAATTGTATTTTGGTGTCTAAATATAATCTTTTTTATGGATTGATTGTATTTTGGTGTCTAAATATAATCTTTTTTATGGATTAATTGTATTTTGGTGTCTAAATATCTTTTTTATGGATTAATTGTATTTTGGTGTTTAAATATAATCAATTTTATGGATTGATTGTATTTTGGTGTCTAAATATAATCTTTTTTTATGGATTAATTGTATTTTGGTGTCTAAATATAATCTTTTTTTATGGATTAATTGTATTTTGGTGTCTAAATATAATCTTTTTTTATGGATTAATTGTATTTTTGTGTCTAAATACAATCTTTTTTATGGATTAATTGTATTTTGGTGTCTAAATATAATCTTTTTTATGGATTGATTGAATTTTGGTGTCTAAATATAACCTTTATTTATGGATTAATTGTATTTTGGTGTCTAAATATAATCTTTTTTATGGATTGATTGTATTTTGGTGTCTAAATATAATCTTTTTTTATGGATTAATTGTATTTTGGTGTCTAAATATAATCTTTTTTATGGATTGATTGTATTTTGGTGTCTAAATATAATCTTTTTTTATGGATTAATTGTGTTTTGGTGTCTAAATATAATCTTTTTTTATGGATTAATTGTATTTTGGTGTCTAAATATAATCTTTTTTTATGGATTAATTGTATTTTGGTGTCTAAATATAATCTTTTTTTATGGATTAATTGTATTTTGGTGTCTAAATATAATCTTTTTTAATGGATTAATTGTATTTTGGTGTCTAAATATAATCTTTTTTTATCGATTAATTGCATTTTGGTGTCTAAATATAATCTTTTTTTATGGATTAATTGTATTTTGGTGTCTAAATATAATCTTTTTCTATGGATTAATTGTATTTTGGTGTCTAAATATAAGCTTTTTTTATGGATTAATTGTATTTTGGTGTCTAAATATAAGCTTTTTTTATGGATTAATTGTATTTTGGTGTCTAAATACAATCTTTTTTATGGATTTATTGTATTTGGGTGTCTAAATATAATCTTTTTTATGGATTGATTGTATTTTGGTGTCTAAATATAATCTTTTTTATGGATTAATTGTATTTTGGTGTCTAAATATAATCTTTTTTTTATGGATTGATTGTATTTTGGTGTCTAAATATAATCTTTTTTTTATGGATTGATTGTATTTTGGTGTCTAAATATAATCTTTTTTTATGGATTAATTGCATTTTGGTGTCTAAATATAATCTTTTTTTATGGATTAATTGTATTTTGGTGTCTAAATATAATCTTTTTTTTATGGATTGATTGTATTTTGGTGTCTAAATATAATCTTTTTTTATGGATTAATTGCATTTTGGTGTCTAAATATAATCTGTTTTATGGATTAATTGTATTTTGGTGTCTAAATATAATCTTTTTTATGGATTGATTGTATTTTGGTGTCTAAATATAATGTTTTTTATGGATTGATTGTATTTTGGTGTCTAAATATAATCTTTTTTATGGATAAATTGTATTTTGGTGTCTAAATATAATCTTTTTTTTATGGATTGATTGTATTTTGGTGTCTAAATATAATCTTATTTTATGGATTAATTGCATTTTGGTGTCTAAATATAATCTTTTTTATGGATTAATTGTATTTTGGTGTCTAAATATAATCTTATTTTAATGGATTGATTGTATTTTGGTGTCTAAATATAATCTTTTTTATGGATTAATTGTATTTTGGTGTCCAAATATAATCTTTTTTTATTGATTGATTGTATTTTGGTGTCTAAATATAATCTTTTTTTTATGGATTGATTGTATTTTGGTGTCTAAATATAATCTTTTTTAATGGATTAATTGCATTTTGGTGTCTAAATATAATCTTTTTTTATGGATTGATTGTATTTTGGTGTCTAAATATATTTTTTTTTATGGATTGATTGTATTTTGGTGTCTAAATATAATCTTTTTTTATGGATTAATTGCATTTTGGTGTCTAAATATAATCTTTTTTTTATGGATTGATTGTATTTTGGTGTCTAAATATAATCTTTTTTTATGGATTAATTGCATTTTGGTGTCTAAATATAATCTTTTTTTTATGGATTGATTGTATTTTGGTGTCTACATATAATCTTTTTTATGGATTAATTGTATATAGGTGTCTAAATATAATCTTTTTTTATGGATTAATTGCATTTTGGTGTCTAAATATAATCTTTTTTTATGGATTGATTGTATTTTGGTGTCTAAATATAATCTTTTTTATGGATTAATTGTATTTTTGTGTCTAAATACAATCTTTTTTATGGATTAATTGTATTTTGGTGTCTAAATATAATCTTTTTTATGGATTGATTGTATTTTGGTGTCTAAATATAACCTTTATTAATGGATTAATTGTATTTTGGTGTCTAAATATAATCTTTTTTATGGATTGATTGTATTTTGGTGTCTAAATATAATCTTTTTTTATGGATTAATTGTATTTTGGTGTCTAAATATAATCTTTTTTATGGATTAATTGTATTTTGGAGTCTAAATATAATCTTTTTTTATGGATTAATTGTATTTTGGTGTCTAAATATAATCTTTTTTTATGGATTAATTGTATTTTGGTGTCTAAATATAATCTTTTTTTATGGATTAATTGTATTTTGGTGTCTAAATATAATCTTTTTTTATGGATTAATTGTATTTTGGTGTCTAAATATAATCTTTTTTAATGGATTAATTGTATTTTGGTGTCTAAATATAATCTTTTTTTATCGATTAATTGCATTTTGGTGTCTAAATACAATCTTTTTTTATGGATTAATTGTATTTTGGTGTCTAAATATAATCTTTTTTTATGGATTAATTGTATTTTGGTGTCTAAATATAAGCTTTTTTTATGGATTAATTGTATTTTGGTGTCTAAATATAAGCTTTTTTTTATGGATTAATTGTATTTTGGTGTCTAAATACAATCTTTTTTATGGATTAATTGTATTTTGGTGTCTAAATATAATCTTTTTTATGGATTGATTGTATTTTGGGATCTAAATATAATCTTTTTTATGGATTAATTGTATTTTGGTGTCTAAATATAATCTTTTTTTTATGGATTGATTGTATTTTGGTGTCTAAATATAATCTTTTTTTTATGGATTGATTGTATTTTGGTGTCTAAATATTCTTTTTTATGGATTGATTGCATTTTGGTGTCTAAATATAATCTTTTTTTCATGGATTGATTGTATTTTGGTGTCTAAATATAATCTTTTTTTATGGATTAATTGTATTTTGGTGTCATAATACAATCTATTTTATGGATTAATTGTATTTTGGTGTCTAAATATAATCTTTTTTATGGATTGATTGTATTTTGGTGTCTAAATATAATCTTTTTTTATGGATTAATTGTATTTTGGTGTCTAAATATAATCTTTTTTATGGATTGATTGTATTTTGGTGTCTAAATATAATCTTTTTTTATGGATTAATTGTATTTTAATGTCTAAATAGAATCTTTTTTATGGATTAATTGTGTTTTGGTGTCTAAATATAATCTTTTTTTATGGATTAATTGTATTTTGGTGTCTAAATATAATCTTTTTTTATGGATTAATTGTATTTTGGTGTCTAAATATAATTTATTTTTATGGATTAATTGAATTTAAGTGTCTAAATATAATCTTTTTTTATGGATTAATTGTATTTTGGTGTCTAAATATAATCTTTTTTAATGGATTAATTGTATTTTGGTGTCTAAATATAATCTTTTTTTATGGATTAATTGCATTTTGGTGTCTAAATATAATCTTTTTTTATGGATTAATTGTATTTTTGTGTCTAAATATAATCTTTTTTTATGGATTAATTGTATTTTGGTGTCTAAATACAATCTTTTTTATGGATTAATTGCATTTTGGTGTCTAAATATAATCTTTTTTATGGATTGATTGTATTTTGGTGTCTAAATATAATATTTTTATGGATTACTTGTATTTTGGTGTCTAAATATAATCTTTTTTTATGGATTGATTGTATTTTGGTGTCTAAATATAATCTTTTTTTTATGTATTGGTTGTATTTTGGTGTCTAAATATAATCTTTTTTTATGGATTAATTGCATTTTGGTGTCTAAATATAATCTTTTTTATGGATTGATTGTATTTTGGTGTCTAAATATAATCTTTTTTTATTGATTAATTGTATTTTGGTGTCTAAATACAATCTTTTTTATGGATTAATTGTATTTTGGTGTCTAAATATAATCTTTTTTATGGATTGATTGAATTTTGGTGTCTAAATATAATCTTTTTTATGGATTAATTGTATTTTGGTGTCTAAATATAATCTTTTTTTATGGATTGATTGTATTTTGGTGTCTAAATATAATCTTTTTTTTATGGATTGATTGTATTTTAGTGTCTAAATATAATCTTTTTTATGGAATAATTGTATTTTGGTGTCTAAATATAATCTTTTTTTTATGGATTGATTGTATTTTGGTGTCTAAATACAATCTTTTTTTTATGGATTAATTGCATTTTGGTGTCTAAATATAATCTTTTTTTTATGGATTGATTGTATTTTGGTGTCTAAATATAATCTTTTTTTATGGATTACTTGCATTTTGGTGTCTAAATATAATCTTTTTTATGGATTAATTGTATTTTGGTGTCTAAATATAATCTTTTTTTATGGATTGATTGTATTTTGGTGTCTAAATATAATCTTTTTTTATGGATTAATTGCATTTTGGTGTCTAATTATAATCTTTTTTTATGGATTAATTGTATTTTGGTGTCTAAATATAATCTTTTTTTTATGGATTGATTGTATTTTGGTGTCTAAATATAATCTTTTTTTATGGATTAATTGCATTTTGGTGTCTAAATATAATCTTTTTTATGGATTAATTGTATTTTGGTGTCTAAATATAATCTTTGTTATGGATTGATTGTATTTTGGTGTCTAAATATAATGTTTTTTATGGATTGATTGTATTTTGGTGTCTAAATATAATCTTTTTTATGGATAAATTGTATTTTGGTGTCTAAATATAATCTTTTTTTTATGGATTGATTGTATTTTGGTGTCTAAATATAATCTTATTTTATGGATTAATTGCATTTTGGTGTCTAAATATAATCTTTTTTATGGATTAATTGTATTTTGGTGTCTAAATATAATCTTTTTTTTATGGATTGATTGTATTTTGGTGTCTAAATATAATCTTTTTTTATGGATTAATTGCATTTTGGTGTCTAAATATAATCTTTTTTTTATGGATTGATTGTATTTTGGTGTCTAAATATAATCTTTTTTTATGGATTAATTGCATTTTGGTGTCTAAATATAATCTTTTTTTTATGGATTGATTGTATTTTGGTGTCTATATATAATCTTTTTTATGGATAAATTGTATATTGGTGTCTAAATATAATCTTTTTTTATGGATTAATTGCATTTTGGTGTCTAAATATAATCTTTTTTATGGATTAATTGTATTTTGGTGTCTAAATATAATCTTTTTTTATGGATTAATTGCATTTTGGTGTCTAAATATAATCTTTTTTTATGGATTGATTGTATTTTGGTGTCTAAATATAATCTTTTTTTATGGATTAATTGCATTTTGGTGTCTAAATATAATCTTTTTTTATGGATTAATTGTATTTTGGTGTCTAAATATAATCTTTTTTATGGATTAATTGTATTTTGGTGTCTAAATATAATCTTTTTTTATGGATTGATTGTATTTTGGTGTCTAAATATAATCTTTTTTTTATGGATTGATTGTATTTTGGTGTCTAAATATTCTTTTTTATGGATTGATTGCATTTTGGTGTCTAAATATAATCTTTTTTTCATGGATTGATTGTATTTTGGTGTCTAAATATAATCTTTTTTTATGGATTAATTGTATTTTGGTGTCTAAATATAATCTTTTTTTTATGGATTGATTGTATTTTGGTGTCTAAATATAATCTTTTTTTTATGGATTCATTGCATTTTGGTGTCTAAATATAATCTTTTTGTTATTTGTTGATTGTATTTTGGTGTCTAAATATAATCTTTTTTTATGGATTGATTGTATTTTGGTGTCTAAATATAATCTTTTTTTTATGGATTGATTGTATTTTGGTGTCTAAATATAATCTTTTTTTATGGATTGATTGCATTTTAGTGTCTAAATATAATCTATTTTTTATGAGTTGATTGTATTTTGGTGTCTAAATATAATCTTTTTTATGGATTGATTGTATTTTGGTGTCTAAATATAATCTTTTTTTATGGATTAATTGTATTTTGGTGTCTAAATATAATCATTTTTATGGATTGATTGTATTTTGGTCTCTAAATATGATCTTTTTTTATGGATTAATTGTATTTTGGTGTCTAAATATAATCTTTTTTATGGATTAATTGTATTTTGGTGTCTAAATATAATCTTTTTTTATGGATTAATTGTATTTTGGTGTCTAAATATAATCTTTTTTATGGATTAATTGTATTTTGGTGTCTAAATATAATCTTTTTTATGGATTAATTGTATTTTGGTGTCTAAATATAATCTTTTTTTTATGGATTGATTGTATTTTGGTGTCTAAATATAATCTTTTTTTTATGGATTAATTGCATTTTGGTGTCTAAATATAATCTTTTTTTTATGGATTGATTGTATTTTGGTGTGTAAATATAATCTTTTTTATGGATTGATTGTATTTTGGTGTCTAAATATAATCTTTTTTTATGGATTAATTGCATTTTGGTGTCTAAATATAATCTTTTTTTTATGGATTGATTGTATTTTGGTGTCTAAATATAATCTTTTTTTATGGATTAATTGTATTTTGGTGTCTAAATATAATCTTTTTTAATGGATTGATTGTATTTTGGTGTCTAAATATAATCTTTTTTTATGGATTGATTGTATTTTGGTGTCTAAATATAATCTTATTTTTATGGATTGATTGTATTTTGGTGTCAAATATAATCTTTTTTTATGGATTGATTGCATTTTGGTGTCTAAATATAATCTTCTTTTATGGATTGATTGTATTTTGGTGTCTAAATATAATCTTTTTTTATGGATTGATTGTATTTTGGTGTCTAAATATAATCTTTTTTATGGATTGATTGTATTTTGGTGTCTAAATATAATCTTTTTTTTATGGATTGATTGTATTTTGGTGTCTAAATATAATCTTTTTTTTATGGATTGATTGCATTTTGGTGTCTAAATATAATCTTTTTTTTATGGATTGATTGTATTTTGGTGTCTAAATATAATCTTTTTTTTATGGATTGATTGTATTTTGGTGTCTAAATATAATCTTTTTTTTATGGATTGATTGTATTTTGGTGTCTAAATATAATCTTTTTTTATGGATTAATTGCATTTTAGTGTCTAAATATAATCTTTTTTTTATGGATTGATTGTATTTTGGTGTCTAAATATAATCTTTTTTATGGATTGATTGTATTTTGCTGTCTAAATATAATCTTTTTTATGGATTAATTGTATTTTTGTGTCTAAATATAATCTTTTTTAATGGATTAATTGTATTTTTGTGTCTAAATATAATCTTTTTTTATGGATTGATTGTATTTTGGTGTCTAAATATAATCTTTTTTATGGATTAATTGCATTTTGGTGTCTAAATATAATCTTTTTTATGGATTAATTGCATTTTGGTGTCTAAATATAATCTTTTTTTTATGGATTGATTGTATTTTGGTGTCTAAATATAATCATTTTTATGGATTAATTGTATTTTGGTGTCTAAATATCTTTTTTATGGATTAATTGTATTTTGGTGTTTAAATATAATCAATTTTATGGATTGATTGTATTTTGGTGTCTAAATATAATCTTTTTTTATGGATTAATTGTATTTTGGTGTCTAAATATAATCTTTTTTTATGGATTAATTGTATTTTGGTGTCTAAATATAATCTTTTTTTTATGGATTGATTGTATTTTGGTGTCTAAATATAATCTTTTTTTATGGATTGATTGTATTTTGGTGTCTAAATATAATCTTTTTTTATGGATTGATTGTATTTTTGTGTCTAAATATAATCTTTTTTTATGGTCTGATTGTATTTTGGTGTCTAAATATAATCTTTTTTTTATGGATTGATTGTATTTTGGTGTCTAAATATAATCTTTTTTTTATGGATTCATTGCATTTTGGTGTCTAAATATAATCTTTTTGTTATTTGTTGATTGTATTTTGGTGTCTAAATATAATCTTTTTTTATGGATTGATTGTATTTTGGTGTCTAAATATAATCTTTTTTTTATGGATTGATTGTATTTTGGTGTCTAAATATAATCTTTTTTTATGGATTAATTGCATTTTAGTGTCTAAATATAATCTATTTTTTATGAGTTGATTGTATTTTGGTGTCTAAATATAATCTTTTTTATGGATTGATTGTATTTTGGTGTCTAAATATAATCTTTTTTTATGGATTAATTGTATTTTGGTGTCTAAATATAATCATTTTTATGGATTGATTGTATTTTGGTGTCTAAATATGATCTTTTTTTATGGATTAATTGTATTTTGGTGTCTAAATATAATCTTTTTTATGGATTAATTGTATTTTGGTGTCTAAATATAATCTTTTTTTATGGATTAATTGTATTTTGGTGTCTAAATATAATCTTTTTTAATGGAATTATTGTATTTTGGTGTCTAAATATAATCTTTTTTTATGGATTGATTGTATTTTGGTGTCTAAATATAATCTTTTTTATGGATTAATTGCATTTTGGTGTCTAAATATAATCTTTTTTATGGATTGATTGCATTTTGGTGTCTAAATATAATCTTTTTTTTATGGATTGATTGTATTTTGGTGTCTAAATATGATCATTTTTATGGATTAATTGTATTTTGGTGTCTAAATATAATCTTTTTTATGGATTAATTGTATTTTGGTGTTTAAATATAATCATTTTTATGGATTGATTGTATTTTGGTGTCTAAATATGATCTTTTTTTATGGATTAATTGTATTTTGGTGTCTAAATATAATCTTTTTTATGGATTTATTGTATGTTGGTGTCTAAATATAATCTTTTTTATGGATTAATTGTATTTTGGTGTCTAAATATAATCTTTTTTTCATGGATTAATTGCATTTTGGTGTCTAAATATAATCTTTTTTTTATGGATTGATTGTATTTTGGTGTCTAAATATAATCTTTTTTTTATGGATTGATTGTATTTTGGTGTCTAAATATAATCTTTTTTTATGGATTGATTGAATTTTGGTGTCTAAATATAATCTTTTTTTATGGATTAATTGCATTTTAGTGTCTAAATATAATCTTTTTTTTATGGATTGATTGTATTTTGGTGTCTAAATATAATCTTTTTTATGGATTGATTGTATTTTGGTGTCTAAATATAATGTTTTTTATGGATTAATTGCATTTTGGTGTCTAAATATAATCTTTTTTTATGGATTGATTGTATTTTTGTGTCTAAATATAATCTTTTTTTATGGATTAATTGTATTTTGGTGTCTAAATATAATCTTTTTTAATGGATTAATTGTATTTTGGTGTCTAAATATAATCTTTTTTTATGGATTGATTGTATTTTGGTGTCTAAATATAATCTTTTTTATGGATTAATTGCATTTTGGTGTCTAAATATAATCTTTTTTATGGATTAATTGCATTTTGGTGTCTAAATATAATCTTTTTTTTATGGATTGATTGTATTTTGGTGTCTAAATATAATCATTTTTATGGATTAATTGTATTTTGGTGTCTAAATATCTTTTTTATGGATTAATTGTATTTTGGTGTTTAAATATAATCATTTTTATGGATTGATTGTATTTTGGTGTCTAAATATAATCTTTTTTATGGATAAATTGTATTTTGGTGTCTAAATATAATCTTTTTTTTATGGATTGATTGTATTTTGGTGTCTAAATATAATCTTATTTTATGGATTAATTGCATTTTGGTGTCTAAATATAATCTTTTTTATGGATTAATTGTATTTTGGTGTCTAAATATAATCTTTTTTTTATGGATTGATTGTATTTTGGTGTCTAAATATAATCTTTTTTATGGATTAATTGTATTTTGGTGTCTAAATACAATCTTTTTTTATGGATTGATTGTATTTTGGTGTCTAAATATAATCTTTTTTTATGGATTGATTGTATTTTGGTGTCTAAATATAATCTTTTTTAATGGATTAATTGCATTTTAGGTGTCTAAATATAATCATTTTTATTTATTGATTGTATTTTGGTGTCTAAATATGATCTTTTTTTATGGATTAATTGTATTTTGGTGTCTAAATATAATCTTTTTTATGGATTTATTGTATGTTGGTGTCTAAATATAATCTTTTTTATGGATTAATTGTATTTTGGTGTCTAAATATAATCTTTTTTTCATGGATTAATTGCATTTTGGTGTCTAAATATAATCTTTTTTTTATGGATTGATTGTATTTTGGTGTCTAAATATAATCTTTTTTTATGGATTGATTGTATTTTGGTGTCTAAATATAATCTTTTTTTTATGGATTGATTGTATTTTGGTGTCTAAATATAATCTTTTTTTATGGATTAATTGCATTTTAGTGTCTAAATATAATCTTTTTTTTATGGATTGATTGTATTTTGGTGTCTAAATATAATCTTTTTTATGGATTGATTGTATTTTGGTGTCTAAATATAATCTTTTTTATGGATTAATTGCATTTTGGTGTCTAAATATAATCTTTTTTTATGGATTGATTGTATTTTGGTGTCTAAATATAATCTTTTTTTATGGATTAATTGTATTTTGGTGTCTAAATATAATCTTTTTTAATGGATTAATTGTATTTTGGTGTCTAAATATAATCTTTTTTTATGGATTGATTGTATTTTGGTGTCTAAATATAATCTTTTTTATGGATTAATTGCATTTTGGTGTCTAAATACAATCTTTTTTATGGATTAATTGCATTTTGGTGTCTAAATATAATCTTTTTTTTATGGATTGATTGTATTTTTGTGTCTAAATATAATCTTTTTTTTATGGATTGATTGTATTTTGGTGTCTAAATATAATCTTATTTTATGGATTAATTGCATTTTGGTGTCTAAATATAATCTTTTTTATGGATTAATTGTATTTTGGTGTCTAAATATAATCTTTTTTTTATGGATTGATTGTATTTTGGTGTCTAAATATAATCTTTTTTTATGGATTGATTGTATTTTGGTGTCTAAATATAATCTTTTTTAATGGATTAATTGCATTTTAGGTGTCTAAATATAATCATTTTTATTGATTGATTGTATTTTGGTGTCTAAATATGATCTTTTTTTATGGATTAATTGTATTTTGGTGTCTAAATATAATCTTTTTTATGGATTTATTGTATGTTGGTGTCTAAATATAATCTTTTTTATGGATTAATTGTATTTTGGTGTCTAAATATAATCTTTTTTTCATGGATTAATTGCATTTTGGTGTCTAAATATAATCTTTTTTTATGGATTGATTGTATTTTGGTGTCTAAATATAATCTTTTTTTATGGATTGATTGTATTTTGGTGTCTAAATATAATCTTTTTTTTATGGATTGATTGTATTTTGGTGTCTAAATATAATCTTTTTTTATGGATTAATTGCATTTTAGTGTCTAAATATAATCTTTTTTTTATGGATTGATTGTATTTTGGTGTCTAAATATAATCTTTTTTATGGATTGATTGTATTTTGGTGTCTAAATATAATCTTTTTTATGGATTAATTGCATTTTGGTGTCTAAATATAATCTGTTTTTATGGATTGATTGTATTTTGGTGTCTAAATATAATCTTTTTTTATGGATTAATTGTATTTTGGTGTCTAAATATAATCTTTTTTAATGGATTAATTGTATTTTGGTGTCTAAATATAATCTTTTTTTATGGATTGATTGTATTTTGGTGTCTAAATATAATCTTTTTTATGGATTAATTGCATTTTGGTGTCTAAATACAATCTTTTTTATGGATTAATTGCATTTTGGTGTCTAAATATAATCTTTTTTTTATGGATTGATTGTATTTTGGTGTCTAAATATAATCATTTTTATGGATTAATTGTATTTTGGTGTCTAAAAATCTTTTTTATGGATTAATTGCATTTTGGTGTCTAAATATAATCTTTTTTATGGATTAATTGCATTTTGGTGTCTAAATATAATCTTTTTTTTATGGATTGATTGTATTTTGGTGTCTAAATATAATCATTTTTATGGATTAATTGTATTTTGGTGTCTAAATATCTTTTTTATGGATTAATTGTATTTTGGTGTTTAAATATAATCATTTTTATGGATTGATTGTATTTTGGTGTCTAAATATAATCTTTTTTTATGGATTAATCGTATTTTGGTGTCTAAATATAATCTTTTTTTATGGATTAATTGTATTTTGGTGTCTAAATATAATCTTTTTTTTATGGATTGATTGTATTTAGGTGTCTAAATATAATCTTTTTTTATGGATTGATTGTATTTTGGTGTCAAAATATAATCTTTTTTTTTATGGATTGATTGTATTTTTGTGTCTAAATATAATCTTTTTTTATGGTCTGATTGTATTTTGGTGTCTAAATATAATCTTTTTTTTATGGATTGATTGTATTTTGGTGTCTAAATATAATCTTTTTTTATGGATTGATTGCATTTTGGTGTCTAAATATAATCTTTTTGTTATGGATTGATTGTATTTTGGTGTCTAAATATAATCTTTTTTTATGGATTGATTGTATTTTAGTGTCTAAATATAATCTTTTTTTTATGGATTGATTGTATTTTGGTGTCTAAATATAATCTTTTTTTATGGATTAATTGCATTTTAGTGTCTAAATATAATCTATTTTTTATGGATTAATTGTATTTTGGTGTCTAAATATAATCTTTTTTATGGATTGATTGTATTTTGGTGTCTAAATATAATCTTTTTTTATGGATTAATTGTATTTTGGTGTCTAAATATAATCATTTTTATGGATTGATTGTATTTTTGTGTCTAAATATGATCTTTTTTTATGGATTAATTGTATTTTGGTGTCTAAATATAATCTTTTTTATGGATTAATTGTATTTTGGTGTCTAAATATAATCTTTTTTTATGGATTAATTGTATTTTGGTGTCTAAATATAATCTTTTTTAATGGAATTATTGTATTTTGGTGTCTAAATATAATCTTTTTTTATGGATTGATTGTATTTTGGTGTCTAAATATAATCTTTTTTATGGATTAATTGCATTTTGGTGTCTAAATATAATCTTTTTTATGGATTGATTGCATTTTGGTGTCTAAATATAATCTTTTTTTTATGGATTGATTGTATTTTGGTGTCTAAATATGATCATTTTTATGGATTAATTGTATTTTGGTGTCTAAATATAATCTTTTTTATGGATTAATTGTATTTTGGTGTCTAAATATAATCTTTTTTATGGATTGATTGTATTTTGGTGTCTAAATATGATCTTTTTTTATGGATTAATTGTATTTTGGTGTCTAAATATAATCTTTTTTATGGATTTATTGTATGTTGGTGTCTAAATATAATCTTTTTTATGGATTAATTGTATTTTGGTGTCTAAATATAATCTTTTTTTCATGGATTAATTGCATTTTGGTGTCTAAATATAATCTTTTTTTTATGGATTGATTGTATTTTGGTGTCTAAATATAATCTTTTTTTTATGGATTGATTGTATTTTGGTGTCTAAATATAATCTTTTTTTTATGGATTGATTGTATTTTGGTGTCTAAATATAATCTTTTTTTATGGATTAATTGCATTTTAGTGTCTAAATATAATCTTTTTTTTATGGATTGATTGAATTTTGGTGTCTAAAAATATTCTTTTTTTATGGATTGATTGTATTTTGGTGTCTAAATATAATCTTTTTTATGGATTAATTGCATTTTGGTGTCTAAATATAATCTTTTTTTATGGATTGATTGTATTTTGGTGTCTAAATAAAATCTTTTTTTATGGATTAATTGTATTTTGGTGTCTAAATATAATCTTTATTAATGGATTAATTGTATTTTGGTGTCTAAATATAATCTTTTTTTATGGATTGATTGTATTTTGGTGTCTAAATATAATCTTTTTTATGGATTAATTGCATTTTGGTGTCTAAATATAATCTTTTTTATGGATTAATTGCATTTTGGTGTCTAAATATAATCTTTTTTTTATGGATTGATTGTATTTTGGTGTCTAAATATAATCATTTTTATGGATTAATTGTATTTTGGTGTCTAAATATCTTTTTTATGGATTAATTGTATTTTGGTGTTTAAATACAATCATTTTTATGGATTGATTGTATTTTGGTGTCTAAATATGATCTTTTTTTATGGATTGATTGTATTTTGGTGTCTAAATATAATCTTTTTTATGGATTGATTGTATGTTGGTGTCTTAATATAATCTTTTTTAATGGATTAATTGTATTTTGGTGTCTAAATATAATATTTTTTTATGGATTGATTGTATTTTGGTGTCTAAATATAATCTGTTTTTTATGGATTGATTGTATTGTGGTGTCTAAACATAATCTTTTTTTTATGGATTAATTGTATTTTGGTGTCTAAATATAATCTTTTTTTATGGATTAATTGTATTTTGGTGTCTAAATATAATCTTTTTTATGGATTAATTGCATTTTGGTGTCTAAATATAATCTTTTTTATGGATTGATTGTATTTTGGTGTCTAAATATAATCTGTTTTTTATGGATTGATTGTATTGTGGTGTCTAAATATAATCTTTTTTTATGGATTAATTGTATTTTGGTGTCTAAATATAATCTTTTTTATGGATTAATTGTATTTTGTTGTTTAAATATAATCATTTTTATGGATTGATTGTATTTTGGTGTCTAAATATGGTCTTTCTTTATGGATTAATTGTATTTTGGTGTCTAAATATAATCTTTTTCATGGATTAATTGTATGTTGGTGTCTAAATATAATCTTTTTTATGGATTAATTGTATTTTGGTGTCTAAATATAATCTTTTTTTTATGGATTAATTACATTTTTGTGTCTAAATATAATCTTTTTTATGGATTAATTGCATTTTGGTGTCTAAATATAATCTTTTTTTTATGGATTGATTGTATTTAGGTGTCTAAATATAATCTTTTTTTTATGGATTGATTGTATTTTGGTGTCTAAATATAATCTTTTTTTTATGGATTGATTGTATTTTGGTGTCTTAATATAATCTTTTTTTATGGATTGATTGTATTTTGGTGTCTAAATATAATCTTTTTTTTATAGATTGATTGCATTTTGGTGTCTAAATATAATCTTTTTTTTTATGGATTGATTGTATTTTGGTGTCTAAATATAATCTTTTTTTTATGGATTGATTGTATTTTGGTGTCTAAATATAATCTTTTTTTTATGGATTGATAGTATTTTGGTGTCTAAATATAATCTTTTTTTATGGATTAATTGTATTTTGGTGTCTAAATATAATCTTTTTTAATGGATTAATTGTATTTTGGTGTCTAAATATAATCTTTTTTTATGGATTGATTGTATTTTGGTGTCTAAATATAATCTTTTTTATGGATTAATTGCATTTTGGTGTCTAAATATAATCTTTTTTATGGATTAATTGAATTTTTGTGTCTAAATATAATCTTTTTTATGAATTAATTTAAGTTTGGAGTCTAAATATAATCTTTTTTATGAATTAATTTAAGTTTGGAGTCTAAATATAATCTTTTTTATGAATTGATTTAATTTTGGAGTCTAAATATAATCTTTTTTATGAATTAATTTAAGTTTGGAGTCTAAATATAATCTTTTTTATGGATTAATTGTAGTTTGGTGTCTAAATATAATCTTTTTTATGAATTGATTTAATTTTGGTGTCTAAATATAATCTTTTTTATGAATTAATTTAAGTTTGGAGTCTAAATATCATCTTTTTTATTAATTAATTTAATTTTGGTGTGTAAATATAATCTTTTTTATGGATTAATTTAATTTTGGAGTCTAAATATAATCTTTTTTATTAATTAATTTAATGTTGGTGTCTAAATATAATCTTTTTTATGAATTGATTTAATTTGGTGTCTAAATATAATCTTTTTTATTAATTAATTTAATTTTGGTGTCTAAATATAATCTTTTTTATGAATTGATTTAATTTGGTGTCTAAATATAATCTTTTTTATGGATTAATTTAATTTTGGTGTCTAAATATAATCTTTTTTATTAATTAATTTAATTTTGGTGTCTAAATATAATCTTTTTTATGAATTGATTTAATTTGGTGTCTAAATATAATCTTTTTTATTAATTAATTTAATTTTGGTGTCTAAATATAATCTTTTTTATGAATTGATTTAATTTTGGAGTCTAAATATAATCTTTGTTATGAATTGATTTAATTTTGGTGTCTAAATATAATCTTTTTTATGAATTAATTTAGTTTTGGAGTCTAAATATAATCTTTTTTATTAATTAATTTAATTTTGGTGTCTAAATATAATCTTTTTTATTAATTAATTTAATTTTGGTGTCTTAATATAATCTTTTTTATTAATTAATTTAAGTTTGGAGTCTAAATATAATCTTTTTTATGAATTGATTTAATTTTGGTGTCTAAATATAATCTTTTTTATGAATTAATTTAAGTTTGGAGTCTAAATATAATCTTTTTTATTAATTAATGTAATTTTGGTGTCTAAATATAATCTTTTTTATTAATTAATTTAATTTTGGTGTCTAAATATAATCTTTTTTATTAATTAATTTAATTTTGGAGTCTAAATATAATCTTTTTTATGAATTGATTTAATTTTGGTGTCTAAATATAATCTTTTTTATGAATTAATTTAAGTTTTGAGTCTAAATATAATCTTTTTTATGAATTGATTTAATTTTGGTGTCTAAATATAATCTTTTTTATGAATCAATTTAAGTTTGGAGTCTAAATATAATCTTTTTTATGAATTAATTAAATTTTGGTGTCTAAATATAATCTTTTTTATGAATTAATTTAATTTTGGAGTCTAAATATAATCTTTTTTATGAATTGATTTAATTTTGGAGTCTTAATATAATCTTTTTTATGAATTAATTTAATTTTGGTGTCTAAATATAATCTTTTTTATGAATTAATTTAAGTTTTGAGTCTAAATATAATCTTTTTTATGAATTAATTAAATTGTGGTGTCTAAATATAATCTTTTTTATGAATTAATTTAATTTTGGAGTCTTAATATAATCTTTTTTATGAATTAATTTAATTTTGGAGTCTAAATATAATCTTTTTTATTAATTAATTTAATTTTGGTGTCTAAATATAATCTTTTTTATGAATAAATTTAATTTTGGTGTCTAAATATAATCTTTTTTATGAATTGATTTAATTTTGGAGTCTAAATATAATCTTTTTTATGAATTAATTTAATTTTGGTGTCTAAATATAATCTTCTTTATGAATTAATTTAAGTTTTGAGTCTAAATATAATCTTTTTTATGAATTAATTAAATTTTGGTGTCTAAATATAATCTTTTTTATGAATTAATTTAATTTTGGAGTCTAAATATAATCTTTTTTATGAATTAATTTAATTTTGGAGTCTAAATATAATCTTTTTTATTAATTAATTTAATTTTGGTGTCTAAATATAATCTTTTTTATGAATTAATTTAATTTTGGTGTCTAAATATAATCTTTTTTATGAATTGATTTAATTTTGGAGTCTAAATATAATCTTTTTTATGAATTAATTTAATTTTGGTGTCTAAATATAATCTTTTTTATGAATTAATTTAAGTTTTGAGTCTAAATATAATCTTTTTTATGAATTAATTAAATTTTGGTGTCTAAATATAATCTTTTTTATGAATTAATTTAATTTTGGAGTCTAAATATAATCTTTTTTATGAATTAATTTAATTTTGGAGTCTAAATATAATCTTTTTTATGAATTAATTTAATTTTGGAGTCTAAATATAATCTTTTTTATGAATTGATTTAAGTTTGGAGTCTAAATATAATCTTTTTTATGAATTGATTTAATTTTGGTGTCTAAATATAATCTTTTTTATGAATTGATTTAATTTTGGTGTCTAAATATAATCTTTTTTATGAATTAATTTAAGTTTTGAGTCTAAATATAATCTTTTTTATGAATTAATTTAAGTTTGGTGTCTAAATATAATCTTTTTTATGAATTGATTTAAGTTTGGTGTCTAAATATAATCTTTTTTATGAATTGATTAAAGTTTGGTGTCTAAATATAATCTTTTTTTATGGATTAATTGTATTTTGGTGTCTAAATATAATCTTTTTTAATGGATTAATTGTATTTTGGTGTCTAAATATAATCTTTTTTTATGGATTGATTGTATTTTGGTGTCTAAATATAATCTTTTTTATGGATTAATTGCATTTTGGTGTCTAAATATAATCTTTTTTATGGATTAATTGAATTTTTGTGTCTAAATATAATCTTTTTTATGAATTAATTTAAGTTTGGAGTCTAAATATAATCTTTTTTATGAATTAATTTAAGTTTGGAGTCTAAATATAATCTTTTTTATGAATTGATTTAATTTTGGAGTCTAAATATAATCTTTTTTATGAATTAATTTAAGTTTGGAGTCTAAATATAATCTTTTTTATGGATTAATTGTAGTTTGGTGTCTAAATATAATCTTTTTTATGAATTGATTTAATTTTGGTGTCTAAATATAATCTTTTTTATGAATTAATTTAAGTTTGGAGTCTAAATATCATCTTTTTTATTAATTAATTTAATTTTGGTGTGTAAATATAATCTTTTTTATGGATTAATTTAATTTTGGAGTCTAAATATAATCTTTTTTATTAATTAATTTAATGTTGGTGTCTAAATATAATCTTTTTTATGAATTGATTTAATTTGGTGTCTAAATATAATCTTTTTTATTAATTAATTTAATTTTGGTGTCTAAATATAATCTTTTTTATGAATTGATTTAATTTGGTGTCTAAATATGATCTTTTTTATGGATTAATTTAATTTTGGTGTCTAAATATAATCTTTTTTATTAATTAATTTAATTTTGGTGTCTAAATATAATCTTTTTTATGAATTGATTTAATTTGGTGTCTAAATATAATCTTTTTTATTAATTAATTTAATTTTGGTGTCTAAATATAATCTTTTTTATGAATTGATTTAATTTTGGAGTCTAAATATAATCTTTGTTATGAATTGATTTAATTTTGGTGTCTAAATATAATCTTTTTTATGAATTAATTTAGTTTTGGAGTCTAAATATAATCTTTTTTATTAATTAATTTAATTTTGGTGTCTAAATATAATCTTTTTTATTAATTAATTTAATTTTGGTGTCTTAATATAATCTTTTTTATTAATTAATTTAAGTTTGGAGTCTAAATATAATCTTTTTTATGAATTGATTTAATTTTGGTGTCTAAATATAATCTTTTTTATGAATTAATTTAAGTTTGGAGTCTAAATATAATCTTTTTTATTAATTAATGTAATTTTGGTGTCTAAATATAATCTTTTTTATTAATTAATTTAATTTTGGTGTCTAAATATAATCTTTTTTATTAATTAATTTAATTTTGGAGTCTAAATATAATCTTTTTTATGAATTGATTTAATTTTGGTGTCTAAATATAATCTTTTTTATGAATTAATTTAAGTTTTGAGTCTAAATATAATCTTTTTTATGAATTGATTTAATTTTGGTGTCTAAATATAATCTTTTTTATGAATCAATTTAAGTTTGGAGTCTAAATATAATCTTTTTTATGAATTAATTAAATTTTGGTGTCTAAATATAATCTTTTTTATGAATTAATTTAATTTTGGAGTCTAAATATAATCTTTTTTATGAATTGATTTAATTTTGGAGTCTTAATATAATCTTTTTTATGAATTAATTTAATTTTGGTGTCTAAATATAATCTTTTTTATGAATTAATTTAAGTTTTGAGTCTAAATATAATCTTTTTTATGAATTAATTAAATTTTGGTGTCTAAATATAATCTTTTTTATGAATTAATTTAATTTTGGAGTCTTAATATAATCTTTTTTATGAATTAATTTAATTTTGGAGTCTAAATATAATCTTTTTTATTAATTAATTTAATTTTGGTGTCTAAATATAATCTTTTTTATGAATAAATTTAATTTTGGTGTCTAAATATAATCTTTTTTATGAATTGATTTAATTTTGGAGTCTAAATATAATCTTTTTTATGAATTAATTTAATTTTGGTGTCTAAATATAATCTTTTTTATGAATTAATTTAAGTTTTGAGTCTAAATATAATCTTTTTTATGAATTAATTAAATTTTGGTGTCTAAATATAATCTTTTTTATGAATTAATTTAATTTTGGAGTCTAAATATAATCTTTTTTATGAATTAATTTAATTTTGGAGTCTAAATATAATCTTTTTTATTAATTAATTTAATTTTGGTGTCTAAATATAATCTTTTTTATGAATTAATTTAATTTTGGTGTCTAAATATAATCTTTTTTATGAATTGATTTAATTTTGGAGTCTAAATATAATCTTTTTTATGAATTAATTTAATTTTGGTGTCTAAATATAATCTTTTTTATGAATTAATTTAAGTTTTGAGTCTAAATATAATCTTTTTTATGAATTAATTAAATTTTGGTGTCTAAATATAATCTTTTTTATGAATTAATTTAATTTTGGAGTCTAAATATAATCTTTTTTATGAATTAATTTAATTTTGGAGTCTAAATATAATCTTTTTTATGAATTAATTTAATTTTGGAGTCTAAATATAATCTTTTTTATGAATTGATTTAAGTTTGGAGTCTAAATATAATCTTTTTTATGAATTGATTTAATTTTGGTGTCTAAATATAATCTTTTTTATGAATTGATTTAATTTTGGTGTCTAAATATAATCTTTTTTATGAATTAATTTAAGTTTGGAGTCTAAATATAATCTTTTTTATGAATTAATTTAAGTTTGGAGTCTAAATATAATCTTTTTTATGAATTGATTTAAGTTTGGTGTCTAAATATAATCTTTTTTATGAATTAATTTAAGTTTGGAGTCTAAATATAATCTTTTTTATGAATTGATTCAAGTTTGGTGTCTAAATATAATCTTTTTTATGAATTAATTTAAGTTTGGAGTCTAAATATAATCTTGTTTATGAATTGATTTAAGTTTGGTGTCTAAATATAATCTTTTTTATGAATTGATTTAAGTTTGGTGTCTAAATATAATCTTTTTTATGAATTAATTTAAGTTTTGAGTCTAAATATAATCTTTTTTATGAATTAATTTAAGTTTGGTGTCTAAATATAATCTTTTTTATGAATTGATTTAAGTTTGGTGTCTAAATATAATCTTTTTTATGAATTGATTAAAGTTTGGTGTCTAAATATAATCTTTTTTATGAATTGATTTAATTTTGGTGTCTAAATATAATCTTTTTTATGAATTAATTTAAGTTTGGAGTCTAAATATAATCTTTTTTATGAATTAATTTAAGTTTGGAGTCTAAATATAATCTTTTTTATGAATTGATTTAAGTTTGGTGTCTAAATATAATCTTTTTTATGAATTAATTTAAGTTTGGAGTCTAAATATAATCTTTTTTATGAATTGATTTAAGTTTGGTGTCTAAATATAATCTTTTTTATGAATTAATTTAAGTTTGGAGTCTAAATATAATCTTGTTTATGAATTGATTTAAGTTTGGTGTCTAAATATAATCTTTTTTATGAATTGATTTAAGTTTGGTGTCTAAATATAATCTTTTTTATGAATTAATTTAAGTTTTGAGTCTAAATATAATCTTTTTTATGAATTAATTTAAGTTTGGTGTCTAAATATAATCTTTTTTATGAATTGATTTAAGTTTGGTGTCTAAATATAATCTTTTTTATGAATTGATTTAAGTTTGGTGTCTAAATATAATCTTTTTTATGAATTGATTTAAGTTTGGAGTCTAAATATAATCTTTTTTATGAATTGATTTAAGTTTGGTGTCTAAATATAATCTTTTTTATGAATTAATTTAAGTTTGGAGTCTAAATATAATCTTTTTTATGAATTGATTTAAGTTTGGTGTCTAAATATAATCTTTTTTATGAATTAATTTAAGTTTGGAGTCTAAATATAATCTTTTTTATGAATTAATTTAAGTTTGGTGTCTAAATATAATCTTTTTTATGAATTGATTTAAGTTTGGTGTCTAAATATAATCTTTTTTATGAATTAATTTAAGTTTTGAGTCTAAATATAATCTTTTTTATGAATTGATTTAATTTTGGTGTCTAAATATAATCTTTTTTATGAATTGATTTAATTTTGGTGTCTAAATATAATCTTTTTTATGAATTAATTTAAGTTTGGAGTCTAAATATAATCTTTTTTATGAATTAATTTAAGTTTGGTGTCTAAACATAATCTTTTTTATGAATTGATTTAATTTTGGTGTCTAAATATAATCTTTTTTATGAATTAATTTAAGTTTGGAGTCTAAATATAATCTTTTTTATTAATTAATTTAATTTTGGTGTCTAAATATAATCTTTTTTATGGATTAATTAAATTTTGGAGTCTAAATATAATCTTTTTTATTAATTAATTTAATTTTGGTGTCTAAATATAATCTTTTTTATGAATTGATTTAATTTTGGTGTCTAAATATAATCTTTTTTATTAATTAATTTAATTTTGGTGTCTAAATATAATCTTTTTTATGAATTGATTTAATTTTGGTGTCTAAATATAATCTTTTTTATGAATTGATTTAATTTTGGTGTCTAAATATAATCTTTTTTATTAATTAATTTAATTTTGGTGTCTAAATATAATCTTTTTTAAGAATTGATTTAATTTTGGAGTCTAAATATAATCTTTTTTATTAATTAATTTAATTTTGGTGTCTAAATATAATCTTTTTTATTAATTAATTTAATTTTGGTGTCTAAATATAATCTTTTTTATGAATTGATTTAATTGTGGAGTCTAAATATAATCTTTTTTATTAATTAATTTAATTTTGGTGTCTAAATATAATCTTTTTTATGAATTGATTTAATTTTGGTGTCTAAATATAATCTTTTTTATTAATTAATTTAAGTTTGGAGTCTAAATATAATCTTTTTTATGAATTGATTTAAGTTTGGAGTCTAAATATAATCTTTTTTATGAATTAATTTAAGTTTGGTGTCTAAATATAATCTTTTTTATGAATAAATTTAATTTTGGTGTCTAAATATAATCTTTTTTATGAATCGATTTAATTTTGGTGTCTAAATATAATCTTTTTTATGAATTAATTTAATTTTGGTGTCTAAATATAATCTTTTTTATGGATTAATTTAATTTTGGAGTCTAAATATAATCTTTTTTATTAATTAATTTAATTTTGGTGTCTAAATATAATCTTTTTTATGAATTGATTTAATTTTGGTGTCTAAATATAATCTTTTTTATTAATTAATTTAAGTTTGGAGTCTAAATATAATCTTTTTTATTAATTAATTTAAGTTTGGAGTCTAAATATAATCTTTTTTATGAATTAATTTAATTTTGGTGTCTAAATATAATCTTTTTTATGAATTGATTTAATTTTGGTGTCTAAATATAATCTTTTTTATTAATTAATTTAATTTTGGTGTCTAAATATAATCTTTTTTATGAATTGATTTAAGTTTGGAGTCTTAATATAATCTTTTTTATGAATTGATTTAATTTTGGTGTCTAAATATAATCTTTTTTATGAATTGATTTAATTTTGGTGTCTAAATATAATCTTTTTTATGAATTAATTTAAGTTTGGAGTCTAAATATAATCTTTTTTATGAATTGATTTAAGTTTGGTGTCTAAATCTAATCTTTTTTATTAATTAATTTAAGTTTGGAGTCTAAATATAATCTTTTTTATGAATTGATTTAAGTTTGGTGTCTAAATATAATCTTTTTTATGAATTAATTTAAGTTTGGAGTCTAAATATAATCTTTTTTATGAATAAATTTAAGTTTGGAGTCTAAATATAATCTTTTTTATGAATTGATTTAATTTTGGTGTCTAAATATAATCTTTTTTATGAATTAATTTAATTTTGGTGTCTAAATATAATCTTTTTTATGAATTGATTTAAGTTTGGTGTCTAAATATAATCTTTTTTATGAATTAATTTAAGTTTGGAGTCTAAATATAATCTTTTTTATGAATTGATTTAAGTTTGGAGTCTAAATATAATCTTTTTTATGAATTGATTTAAGTTTGGTGTCTAAATATAATCTTTTTTATGAATTAATTTAAGTTTGGAGTCTAAATATAATCTTTTTTATGAATTAATTTAAGTTTGGAGTCTAAATATAATCTTTTTTATGAATTGATTTAAGTTTGGTGTCTAAATATAATCTTTTTTATGAATTAATTTAAGTTTGGAGTCTTAATATAATCTTTTTTATGAATTGATTTAAGTTTGGAGTCTAAATATAATCTTTTTTATGAATTGATTTAATTTTGGTGTCTAAATATAATCTTTTTTATGAATTAATTTAATTTTGGTGTCTAAATATAATCTTTTTTATGAATTAATTTAAGTTTGGAGTCTAAATATAATCTTTTTTATGAATAAATTTAAGTTTGGAGTCTAAATATAATCTTTTTTATGAATTGATTTAAGTTTGGTGTCTAAATATAATCTTTTTTATGAATTAATTTAAGTTTTGAGTCTAAATATAATCTTTTTTATGAATTAATTTAAGTTTGGTGTCTAAATATAATCTTTTTTATGAATAAATTTAAGTTTGGAGTCTAAATATAATCTTTTTTATGAATTGATTTAATTTTGGTGTCTAAATATAATCTTTTTTATGAATTAATTTAAGTTTGGAGTCTAAATATAATCTTTTTTATTAATTAATTTAATTTTGGTGTCTAAATATAATCTTTTTTATGAATTGATTTAAGTTTGGAGTCTAAATATAATCTTTTTTATGAATTGATTTAATTTTGGTGTCTAAATATAATCTTTTTTATGAATTAATTTAAGTTTGGAGTCTAAATATAATCTTTTTTATGAATTAATTTAAGTTTTGAGTCTAAATATAATCTTTTTTATGAATTAATTTAAGTTTGGAGTCTAAATATTATCTTTTTTATGAATTGATTTAAGTTTGGTGTCTAAATATAATCTTTTTTATGAATTAATTTAAGTTTGGTGTCTAAATATAATCTTTTTTATGAATTAATTTAAGTTTTGAGTCTAAATATAATCTTTTTTATGAATTAATTAAATTTTGGTGTCTAAATATAATCTTTTTTATGAATTAATTTAATTTTGGAGTCTAAATATAATCTTTTTTATGAATTAATTTAATTTTGGAGTCTAAATATAATCTTTTTTATTAATTAATTTAATTTTGGTGTCTAAATATAATCTTTTTTATGAATTAATTTAATTTTGGTGTCTAAATATAATCTTTTTTATGAATTGATTTAATTTTGGAGTCTAAATATAATCTTTTTTATGAATTAATTTAATTTTGGTGTCTAAATATAATCTTTTTTATGAATTAATTTAAGTTTTGAGTCTAAATATAATCTTTTTTATGAATTAATTAAATTTTGGTGTCTAAATATAATCTTTTTTATGAATTAATTTAATTTTGGAGTCTAAATATAATCTTTTTTATGAATTAATTTAATTTTGGAGTCTAAATATAATCTTTTTTATGAATTAATTTAATTTTGGAGTCTAAATATAATCTTTTTTATGAATTGATTTAAGTTTGGAGTCTAAATATAATCTTTTTTATGAATTGATTTAATTTTGGTGTCTAAATATAATCTTTTTTATGAATTGATTTAATTTTGGTGTCTAAATATAATCTTTTTTATGAATTAATTTAAGTTTGGAGTCTAAATATAATCTTTTTTATGAATTAATTTAAGTTTGGAGTCTAAATATAATCTTTTTTATGAATTGATTTAAGTTTGGTGTCTAAATATAATCTTTTTTATGAATTAATTTAAGTTTGGAGTCTAAATATAATCTTTTTTATGAATTGATTCAAGTTTGGTGTCTAAATATAATCTTTTTTATGAATTAATTTAAGTTTGGAGTCTAAATATAATCTTGTTTATGAATTGATTTAAGTTTGGTGTCTAAATATAATCTTTTTTATGAATTGATTTAAGTTTGGTGTCTAAATATAATCTTTTTTATGAATTAATTTAAGTTTTGAGTCTAAATATAATCTTTTTTATGAATTAATTTAAGTTTGGTGTCTAAATATAATCTTTTTTATGAATTGATTTAAGTTTGGTGTCTAAATATAATCTTTTTTATGAATTGATTAAAGTTTGGTGTCTAAATATAATCTTTTTTATGAATTGATTTAATTTTGGTGTCTAAATATAATCTTTTTTATTAATTAATTTAAGTTTGGAGTCTAAATATAATCTTTTTTATGAATTAATTTAAGTTTGGAGTCTAAATATAATCTTTTTTATGAATTGATTTAAGTTTGGTGTCTAAATATAATCTTTTTTATGAATTAATTTAAGTTTGGAGTCTAAATATAATCTTTTTTATGAATTGATTTAAGTTTGGTGTCTAAATATAATCTTTTTTATGAATTAATTTAAGTTTGGAGTCTAAATATAATCTTGTTTATGAATTGATTTAAGTTTGGTGTCTAAATATAATCTTTTTTATGAATTGATTTAAGTTTGGTGTCTAAATATAATCTTTTTTATGAATTAATTTAAGTTTTGAGTCTAAATATAATCTTTTTTATGAATTAATTTAAGTTTGGTGTCTAAATATAATCTTTTTTATGAATTGATTTAAGTTTGGTGTCTAAATATAATCTTTTTTATGAATTGATTTAAGTTTGGTGTCTAAATATAATCTTTTTTATGAATTGATTTAAGTTTGGAGTCTAAATATAATCTTTTTTATGAATTGATTTAAGTTTGGTGTCTAAATATAATCTTTTTTATGAATTAATTTAAGTTTGGAGTCTAAATATAATCTTTTTTATGAATTGATTTAAGTTTGGTGTCTAAATATAATCTTTTTTATGAATTAATTTAAGTTTGGAGTCTAAATATAATCTTTTTTATGAATTAATTTAAGTTTGGTGTCTAAATATAATCTTTTTTATGAATTGATTTAAGTTTGGTGTCTAAATATAATCTTTTTTATGAATTAATTTAAGTTTTGAGTCTAAATATAATCTTTTTTATGAATTGATTTAATTTTGGTGTCTAAATATAATCTTTTTTATGAATTGATTTAATTTTGGTGTCTAAATATAATCTTTTTTATGAATTAATTTAAGTTTGGAGTCTAAATATAATCTTTTTTATGAATTAATTTAAGTTTGGTGTCTAAACATAATCTTTTTTATGAATTGATTTAATTTTGGTGTCTAAATATAATCTTTTTTATGAATTAATTTAAGTTTGGAGTCTAAATATAATCTTTTTTATTAATTAATTTAATTTTGGTGTCTAAATATAATCTTTTTTATGGATTAATTAAATTTTGGAGTCTAAATATAATCTTTTTTATTAATTAATTTAATTTTGGTGTCTAAATATAATCTTTTTTATGAATTGATTTAATTTTGGTGTCTAAATATAATCTTTTTTATTAATTAATTTAATTTTGGTGTCTAAATATAATCTTTTTTATGAATTGATTTAATTTTGGTGTCTAAATATAATCTTTTTTATGAATTGATTTAATTTTGGTGTCTAAATATAATCTTTTTTATTAATTAATTTAATTTTGGTGTCTAAATATAATCTTTTTTAAGAATTGATTTAATTTTGGAGTCTAAATATAATCTTTTTTATTAATTAATTTAATTTTGGTGTCTAAATATAATCTTTTTTATTAATTAATTTAATTTTGGTGTCTAAATATAATCTTTTTTATGAATTGATTTAATTGTGGAGTCTAAATATAATCTTTTTTATTAATTAATTTAATTTTGGTGTCTAAATATAATCTTTTTTATGAATTGATTTAATTTTGGTGTCTAAATATAATCTTTTTTATTAATTAATTTAAGTTTGGAGTCTAAATATAATCTTTTTTATGAATTGATTTAAGTTTGGAGTCTAAATATAATCTTTTTTATGAATTAATTTAAGTTTGGTGTCTAAATATAATCTTTTTTATGAATAAATTAAATTTTGGTGTCTAAATATAATCTTTTTTATGAATTGATTTAATTTTGGTGTCTAAATATAATCTTTTTTATGAATTAATTTAATTTTGGTGTCTAAATATAATCTTTTTTATGGATTAATTTAATTTTGGAGTCTAAATATAATCTTTTTTATTAATTAATTTAATTTTGGTGTCTAAATATAATCTTTTTTATGAATTGATTTAATTTTGGTGTCTAAATATAATCTTTTTTATTAATTAATTTAAGTTTGGAGTCTAAATATAATCTTTTTTATTAATTAATTTAAGTTTGGAGTCTAAATATAATCTTTTTTATGAATTAATTTAATTTTGGTGTCTAAATATAATCTTTTTTATGAATTGATTTAATTTTGGTGTCTAAATATAATCTTTTTTATTAATTAATTTAATTTTGGTGTCTAAATATAATCTTTTTTATGAATTGATTTAAGTTTGGAGTCTTAATATAATCTTTTTTATGAATTGATTTAATTTTGGTGTCTAAATATAATCTTTTTTATGAATTGATTTAATTTTGGTGTCTAAATATAATCTTTTTTATGAATTAATTTAAGTTTGGAGTCTAAATATAATCTTTTTTATGAATTGATTTAAGTTTGGTGTCTAAATCTAATCTTTTTTATTAATTAATTTAAGTTTGGAGTCTAAATATAATCTTTTTTATGAATTGATTTAAGTTTGGTGTCTAAATATAATCTTTTTTATGAATTAATTTAAGTTTGGAGTCTAAATATAATCTTTTTTATGAATAAATTTAAGTTTGGAGTCTAAATATAATCTTTTTTATGAATTGATTTAATTTTGGTGTCTAAATATAATCTTTTTTATGAATTAATTTAATTTTGGTGTCTAAATATAATCTTTTTTATGAATTGATTTAAGTTTGGTGTCTTAATATAATCTTTTTTATGAATTAATTTAAGTTTGGAGTCTAAATATAATCTTTTTTATGAATTGATTTAAGTTTGGAGTCTAAATATAATCTTTTTTATGAATTGATTTAAGTTTGGTGTCTAAATATAATCTTTTTTATGAATTAATTTAAGTTTGGAGTCTAAATATAATCTTTTTTATGAATTAATTTAAGTTTGGAGTCTAAATATAATCTTTTTTATGAATTGATTTAAGTTTGGTGTCTAAATATAATCTTTTTTATGAATTAATTTAAGTTTGGAGTCTTAATATAATCTTTTTTATGAATTGATTTAAGTTTGGAGTCTAAATATAATCTTTTTTATGAATTGATTTAATTTTGGTGTCTAAATATAATCTTTTTTATGAATTAATTTAATTTTGGTGTCTAAATATAATCTTTTTTATGAATTAATTTAAGTTTGGAGTCTAAATATAATCTTTTTTATGAATAAATTTAAGTTTGGAGTCTAAATATAATCTTTTTTATGAATTGATTTAAGTTTGGTGTCTAAATATAATCTTTTTTATGAATTAATTTAAGTTTTGAGTCTAAATATAATCTTTTTTATGAATTAATTTAAGTTTGGTGTCTAAATATAATCTTTTTTATGAATAAATTTAAGTTTGGAGTCTAAATATAATCTTTTTTATGAATTGATTTAATTTTGGTGTCTAAATATAATCTTTTTTATGAATTAATTTAAGTTTGGAGTCTAAATATAATCTTTTTTATTAATTAATTTAATTTTGGTGTCTAAATATAATCTTTTTTATGAATTGATTTAAGTTTGGAGTCTAAATATAATCTTTTTTATGAATTGATTTAATTTTGGTGTCTAAATATAATCTTTTTTATGAATTAATTTAAGTTTGGAGTCTAAATATAATCTTTTTTATGAATTAATTTAAGTTTTGAGTCTAAATATAATCTTTTTTATGAATTAATTTAAGTTTGGAGTCTAAATATTATCTTTTTTATGAATTGATTTAAGTTTGGTGTCTAAATATAATCTTTTTTATGAATTAATTTAAGTTTGGTGTCTAAATATAATCTTTTTTATGAATTAATTTAAGTTTGGAGTCTAAATATAATCTTTTTTATGAATTGATTTAATTTTGGTGTCTAAATATAATCTTTTTTATGAATTAATTTAAGTTTGGAGTCTAAATATAATCTTTTTTATGTATTAATTGTAGTTTGGAGTCTAAATATAATCTTTTTTATGAATTAATTTAAGGTTGGAGTCTAAATATAATCTTTTTTATGGATTAATTGTAGTTTGGAGTCTAAATATGAATTTTTTTATGGATTAATTGTAGTTTGGAGTCTAAATATAATCTTTTTTATGAATTAATTTAAGTTTGGTGTCTAAATATAATCTTTTTTATGAATTGATTTAATTTTGGTGTCTAAATATAATCTTTTTTATGAATTAATGTAAGTTTGGAGTCTAAATATAATCTTTTTTATGAATTAATTTAATTTTGGTGTCTAAATATAATCTTTTCTATGAATTAATTTTATTTTGGTGTCTAAATATAATCTTTTTTATTAATTAATTTAATTTTGGTGTCTAAATATAATCTTTTTTATGGATCAATTTAATTTTGGTGTCTAAATATAATCTTTTTTATGAATTAATTTAATTTTGGAGTCTAAATATAATCTTTTTTATTAATTAATTTAATTTTGGTGTCTAAATATAATCTTTTTTATGAATTGATTTAATTTTGGTGTCTAAATATAATCTTTTTTTTATGGATTAATTTAATTTTGGTGTCTAAATATAATCTTTTTTATGAATTAATTTAATTTTGGTGTCTAAATATAATCTTTTTTATGGATTAATTTAATTTTGGTGTCTAAATATAATCTTTTTTATGAATTAATTTAATTTTGGTGTCTAAATATAATCTTTTTTATGGATTAATTTAATTTTGGTTTCTAAATATAATCTTTTTTATGAATTAATTTTATTTTGGTGTCTAAATATAATCTTTGTTATGAATTTATTTAATTTTGGTGTCTAAATATAATCTTTTTTATGAATTAATTTAATTTTGGAGTCTAAATATAATCTTTTTTATGAATGAATTTAATTTTGGTGTCTAAATATAATCTTTTTTATGAATTAATTTAATTTTGGTGTCTTAATATAATCTTTTTTATGAATTAATTTAATTTTGGTGTCTAAATATAATCTTTTTTATGAATGAATTTAATTTTGGTGTCTAAATATAATCTTTTTATGGATTAATTTAATTTTTGAGTCTAAATATAATCTTTTTTATTAATTAATTTTATTTTGGTGTCTAAATATAATCTTTTTTTTGAATTAATTTAATTTTGGTGTCTAAATATAATCTTTTTTATTAATTAATTTAATTTTCGTGTCTAAATATAATTTTTTTTATGGATTAATTTAATTTTGGAGTCTAAATATAATCTTTTTTATTAATTAATTTAATTTTGGTGTCTAAATATAATCTTTTTTATGAATTAATTTAATTTTGGTGTCTAAATATAATCTTTTTTATGAATTAATTTAATTTTGGTGTCTAAATATAATTTTTTTTATGGATTAATTTAATTTTGGTGTCTAAATATAATCTTTTTATGGATTAATTTAATTTTGGTGTCTAAATATAATCTTTTTATGGATTAATTTAATTTTGGTGTCTAAATATAATCTTTTTTATGGATTAATTTTATTTTGGTGTCTAAATATAATCTTTTTATGGATTAATTTAATTTTTGTGTCTAAATATAATCTTTTTATGGATTAATTTAATTTTGGTGTCTAAATATAATCTTTTTATGGATTAATTTAATTTTGGGGTCTAAATATAATCTTTTTTATGGATTAATTTAATTTTGGGGTTTTAATATAATCTTTTTTATGGATTAATATAATTTTGGGGTCTAATTATCTGCTTTACTCAACCCCAAAAAATTCAGTTGTAAAAGTAAAAACACCGGTTTTTTCTTGTTTTATTTTTAATTTCAAAATGGAATTTTTACTTGATTGGAGAAATCGAAGTAAGAAAAAAATTTGTTTTAATTTAAATTTTTTATTGTGCAGAAGGCAGAGTAAGACACAGGGTCGGTTTTAAATGTGGGTGAAATCTAGCTCCCTTCAAAAATGGACACTCTTGATAGAAACAACATAAAAATTGTCTAAATCATGGAGGGTCCCTCCTCCACTGACCGAGACATTAAAGGTGAATGGTAGCATCAGAATTTATACTACACTGTTATCTTGGCCCGGAATAGATTAATATTAAAATAAACATTTTTATGATATTATTGTTTATATAATTGTTAATAATTTAATTTATTAATTGAAAAATTAAGTTCGCATAATAAAGAAATAATAATTTTAATTTTTGATTTTTATTTGTCATATAATCTTTTCATGGATTAATTTGTGATTATTTGGGTCTAGTTATAAAAAAAAGTCAGTTTTTTTTCTTGTTTTATTTTTTATTTTTGAAATCAAGTAAAAATAGAATTTTTACTTGAGTAAATAAATCGAAGTAAGAAAAAGATTTTTATTTTAATTTAATTATTTGTTTTTATTGTACACAAGGTCTGTTTTAAATGAGGGGAAAATCCAGCTCCTCTAATTGTTTTTTTTTTTAAATATGTAAAATGAAATAGATAACAAAAAAGGCACAGAGTAATCATCGAGAATAGTCCATTTGTATTCCGAGGGGGGGGGGTAAAGGAATTTATTTGATTTTTCAAAAAAAACAAAAAAAAAAAAAACAAATTAAAGTTAAAACTGAACTTTTTATTGCTACGATGTTTTGTTTATATAATTATTAATAATTTAATTTTATGATTGAAATTAAGGTCATGCAATCAACTAATAATAATTTAAATTTGTTAATTGTCATATAAGATTATTATTGGTTAATTTAACTTTTTGGGGTTACAATTATCTGCTTTAACCTTTCTCCAGTCAGTTGTAAAAGTAAAATCACCGGTTTTTTCTTATTTTCTTTCAAACTCAAGTAAAAAATAAAATTTTTATTTGATTAAATAAACCGAAGTAAGAAAAAAGATTTTTGTTTTAATTTAATTTTTTTTATTGTGTAGAGGGCAGAGTTTTAAATGTGGGGGAAATCCAGCTCTCCAATTTTTTTTGTTTTAATATATAAAATGAAATATAAGCAAATAAGTTAATGCGTAATATCGAGAATAGTTCATTTGTATTCCGATGATGTTAAAAAAATTGTTGAATTAAAAAAAAAATCAAATGCTTAAAATAAAGTTTTATAATTAAATTAAATTATAATCCAGTATTTTATCTGATGTTTTTTTTAAGCCAATCCATGCACAACTATTCGAGGACTTGCTTTTGAATTAAACGTAAAGTTTACGACGATTTCAAACCACTTTAGTAAGATTAAAAAGACAAAAACTTGATAAATGGAGGCATCACAAATTAAATAAGAACCAAAAGAAACACTATTATGAAGTGTCATCTTCCCTTCTTTTACATAACAAGAACCTTTTACATAACAAGAACGACCCGTTTCTCAACCGGGTCGTGACTTGCACTGAAAAGTAGGTTCTTTAAGACAACAGACGCTTAACTCAGTGGTTAGACGCCGACGAAGCTCCACGACACTCCTTGAAGCCAGAGTTCCACCAAATGAAGGTCATGTTCACTTATGGTCTGCGACCAATCTCATCCATTACAGTTTTTGAATGCAGACGAAACTATTATGGCGAAGAAGAACTGTCAACAAACGGTTGAAATGCATCAGAAACTTCGACAACACCTAGCATTAATCAACAGAAAAGACCCAATTCTCCTCTACGACAATGCCGGAATGCACGTTGTTAATCCGACCTTGTAGAAGTTGAACGAATTGGGCCACGAAGCTCTGCCATCCGCCATACTCTCCAGACCTCTCAATGCCCACTACTGTTTTTTAGCATCTCGACAACTTTCTGCTAGAGAAATGCTAAAACCTAAGCGATATCAAAAACGCCTTCAACGACTTATTGCAGCAAGAAACATCGTACAAATGAACAAGACGGAGAGCAGAGAATCAAGGGAGAAGAAAAGAAAAGCGGAAAGAGAAACAGCTACACGGACGATTCATAAGGATGAAAAAATAATGAGACTACAAAATCACTTGAATATGGTTACGAAAAAAAAGTACACTTAAACAGAGAGACTGAATCACTACTAACAGCTTCACAAAATAACGCGATTTGAATAAACTATATCAATGCTACGGTTAACAAGGCACAAGAAAACAGCAAATACAGAGTTTGTAGACAAAGAGACGAAACAATAAAATCACATAATAAATGAATACAGTAAACTAGCCTTAAATAATTAAAATAGACACGGCCAGGTAGGAAATGAATACACTAGGAACTGTGTTAACAACTGCATCTTGAGTACTGAAACATATAATAGAAATGCAAAGCCTAGCAATACTTGAAAAGAGAAATCATAAAATTTTATGGGACGTTGAGATATAAATAGATAAACCTACCAAACAAGGAGACCGTATGTCATTGAAATTATCAAAAAGGAAAATTCGTAGATCGTAGATTTTTGCTGTGCAAGCAGACTACAGGATGAACATCAAGGAGACGAAGAAGCGAATCAAATATACGGAACTGACCAGAGTGCTAAGAGGGATATGGAACATAAGGTCAAGATAAGATAAGGAAAATAGAGAAGATATAACGGATAGCAATAATGAAAACGATTAAAATATGAACCAAAACTCTAAAACCAATTCACAATAACAACGAGACTAGTGATCAGCTTAAAACGAAAAAAAAAGAGCAAAACACGCCAACAATAAAACAATAGAAACAAAAAAAAAGGAGCAAAATGTAAAGGTTACCCCCCCCCTTTATAAGCTGAAATAAAATAGAAGAAAATAAAACTGCAATGTCGGCACAGACTGGCATCACATAATTCGAGAAGTTAAAGAAAATGGAAAGACCGAATAGAGAAATCACTAACCAGACCTCCTCTGGAAGAGTGTAATAAAAACTGGACTTTCAGGAGGCTTATTGTTGCACAAATTCATTTGAAGACAAATAGTAATTGCCAGCGAAAAATCAACGGCAAGCAGCTGTTGCAATAATGCCAATTCATTTATAAATGTTACCAATAGAGGTGGAGAGTACTTGAAATACGGGGAGGCTTGTTGTCACTTAGACTCTAGGGAACACTACTGGTTATTATAAGTGAGTAATCACTGATGATAACCTTGGTGATAACTCCTAGTGAGTAAATACTAATAATTGAAAAGAATATTAAATATGATGAAAATCAATATAATACTAATATAATATATACCAATAAGAGCACAGTGCTGAAAAACATAAGAAAAAGAACAAGAAATTGGTAGCAAAGGGAAGACCAAGACTACACAACGGACGGCAATGATGAAAAAACAAAAAACAAAATTATAACAAAAAAAAAAAACAAACAAAAATAGCTGAAATTTGAAGGAAAACCCTCGGATGTGTAAATCAACCCATAAAACTAACGACATTAGTCACATTGAAGTTACATCAATAATAAAACATAAACGATGTGAACCAAAACAATCTTACAAATTGCCCCCTCCCCACGCACAATGTGATGACAAGCCTCAACTGAAAAAAAAAAATAGAGGATCGATGATGATCGAAAGACTGAAAAAAGAAAGCACTAATCAGACCTCCATTGAAAAGGTACAGGGGGGGTATTACTATCTAAATCGCAAATAATACCGATGATCGTTGTAAGCGAGTAATTAATGGGAAGCGGCTGTTGCAAAGAGGCAAAATAATGCATCAATTTTTAATAGTGATCGAAGGAAATGGAAATTACTAGAAATGTGACACAGATAACATGGCACACAATCGATTACTATAAATAAGCAATCACTGACGATGGCCTACGTGAGCACCTTTAGTTTCAAAAACGCAAGTAATAGTTACTAATAAAAAATCAATGGCAAGCGTCTGTTGCAATAACGTTAAATGGATATTGAAAGAAAGTTGAAAATCTGT
>NC_136491.1:145265493-145272993 GCF_053919585.1 Euprymna scolopes
CAAAAACATTCAAAGAAAATCATACGAGCCGAAGGTGCCACATAAAATGGCCATGAATGGTTGATGAGGATGGAAAGAATAAAGAAAGAAAACACCAATCGGAGGCCTGCAATATAAATGCTGGAGTCCCTCAGGGGTCAATCCTGGGCCCAACTCTCTTCCTGATCTACATTAATGACCTCCCTAAACACATACTTAAATCATTCGGTGACATCTATGCTGATGACACAACCATCTACGGCAGCACATCAAAGGCTGTAAATGATAAAGTTCTCTCTGATTCTCTCTCCTCTGATCTCGAGCGCGTGGTTCAGTGGGGGAAGATGTGGCTGGTTACCTTTAATGCATCTAAAACCAAACTCCTATCCTTACATCATCAACGCTCTGATCCCCATCTGGCATCAATTGGGATGGATGGCTCTTGTCTGGGTGAGGCCCCGTGTTTTGACAAGCTTCTGGGTTTGACCTTTACTCCTGATCTGAAATGGAACACGTACATCAAGTCTGTTGCCAAGGTCGCTGGAAAGATGGCGGGATCCTTCTACCGCTCCAGAAGATATCTCACTACTGATGCAATTCTCTATCTATATAAAAGCCAAGTACGTCCAAGGATGGAATACTGCTGCCATATCTGGGCAGGAGCTGCTAAAAAAAGCCTATCCTGCCTTGACAGAGTACAAAATAGACTTCGTGGCTTAGTGGGGTATGCCATTTTCTCTACCCTGCAACCTCTCTCCCACAGAAGAGACGTTGCGAGCCTATCCTTGTTCTATCGTTATTTCCATGGCAGGTGCTCGTCTGAACTCCAATCTATTGTCCCCCCACGCCAATCTTTCACGAAAAACACCCGTCTAGCTGAATCCACTGTCAAAAATTTTCCCTACTCTTTATCTGTGCCTAAATCAAAACGTGGATTTCATGAACAAAGCTTCTTTCTTAGAACTGCACGCCTGTGGAACTCTGTTCCGTCTGCCTACTTCCCTCCGGACTACAACTTGAATGTCTTCAAGTCCAACGTTAACAAATTCCTAATAAACTGCCCCCTTAAGTAAACACTTCATCAAATCTCCACACTAACGTACTGTACTTGCAATAACCCTTATCCCTGAGTGGCTTCCGGGCCTTGATAAGTGGTGATCACTGATAAAAAAAAACAAAAAAAACAAACACCAATCGTGCCTCCACAAAATGAGTATGTTCAGGGAGGCTACTTGTCACTCAAAATCCAGATAATACGAATGCCCATTAATAAATCAATGGTAAACGACTGCTGATATAATGCAAAGTGATTTTCAATTGTTTTCGAAAGATATATTAGACTGAGAAAAAGTTCTTTCGCAATTTTTAATTTTGATTTCAAATGATGTATTTTCAAAAGAATTTTCCTTATAATACCTTTGCTTTATATCATTTTAATGAGCGTTTTTCGCTTTATCTCATTTCATCGTTTAAATTACAATCCGTTTAAAACTATTATGTAACTTCAAAATGTTGATGAAAAAAAAGTAAATTCGCACTAATATTTTTATTTCAATTCAAGCAAGGTCGAAAAGCTGCTGAAACAGCTTGCGATATCAACGAAGATTTTGGCCTAGAAACCACTACTGAACACACAGCACAATGGTGGTTTAAGAAATTTTGTAGCGACGACGAGAGTCTTAAAGATAATGAACATAATGATCGGCCATCAGATGTTTACAACGATTAATTAAGAACCTTAGCCGAAGCCAATTCACGCACAACTGTTCAAGAATTTGCTTCCGAATTAGACGCAACGTATACGACGATTTACAACGACTTGAAACAGATTGGAAAGACAAAAACCTTGACAAATTGATGCCTCACGAATTGAACGACAACCAAAGAAACACCGTTTTGAAGTGTCATCTTCTCTTCTTTTATGCAAGAAGAACTACCCGTTTCTTGACCGGGTTCTGACTTCTGATGTAAAATTTTTTTTTTTTTTTTTTTTTGCGCAAACAGGTGACGCTCAGCTCAGTGATTAGACGCCGACGAAACTCCCCGAAGCCAGTATTGCACCAGAAGAAAGTCATGCTGACTATTTTGTGATCTGCTACCGGTATTATCCATTACGTCTCACATACCGACTACTACTTTTTTTTATCCTTCTCGACAACTTGCTGCACAAGAAATACTTAAAAACCTAAGCGATATCAAAACACTTTTAGCGATTTTTTTGTTATTGGCATAAATAGACTTGTTTTGCATTGGCAATAGTGTTTTGATTCTTATAGTGCTTATTTTGATCCATATTTTTTTAGTTTGAGCCGAGATATGTTCATTTGAATTTTAAAGTTAAAAACCGCAAGAACTTTCTTATCAACCCGATTAAAAATATGACCTTGTTTCCTTTGACAGAATTTTTCCAGCATGGCTAATTGAATTCTTAAGAATGTTCAGTATAGCTGAGAAGATTGTTAATCTTATTAAGGAAGCTATTGAAATATCGAGACTGGAATTGGGAGCTGGAGAATAACATTTGATTGAGATAAGAATACAAAGGCATCTTCTAAGGATATTTTCTATCACCAGTGAAACGAGAAACGAAAAGACGACGACGACGACGACGACAATTCAAAAGATAAACTGCTACATTGACAGTTCATAAAAAAATCATACGGAACCAACTGACCATAACTATGAAAAGGACACTTAAACAGAGAAACGGAATCACTACTGACAGCTTCACAAAAAATACGATTTAAACGAATGATATTAAAGCTAAAATAAGTAAATACAGACTCTGTGGTAAAAGAGACGAAACGGTAAATCACATAAGTGAATGCAGTAAACCCGCTTCAAAAGAATATAAAAACAGACAGCTGTGTGGGGAATACATTGCAGACGACTGCATTTTGAACACAGATACAAATTCTACAGACTGTACTAGAAAATGAAAATCGAAAAATTCTTATTGTAAAATAAACTTATCTGATCAAGCAAGATATTATACAGGGTGACAAAAAAAAAAAACAAAAAAAAAACGGGCCCCTACTCTAATTAGGCCCCGTTTCTTAGTGTTTTGTTCGAATGAAATGAAACTTTGGTCATAACTAGTTTATTATAGTCAAAACATCACATCAAAACACTAGGGTCTTTGGCCTTTTTTTCTCCGTTCTACAGCATAGATGTTCTAGATGGCCTCTATTTAGCTTTTGTTTTTTTATGTCACCCTGTAATATTCAACCAAGAGGAAAAACAAAAACTCTGCCAAACTATAGATTTTACCATCCCAGCAAACAACAGGCTTAAAATCAAGGAGAGAGAAAAATTCACGAAAGAGATATCGAACATGAAGAAATTTTATATATTATCAGTAATCATAGTAGCACTAGTAATGGTACAATGGACAATAATTATGAAAACGGCTGATATCTTCAGGAAAATTCTCGAATGCGGAACCAAACTATATAAATGGCTAACGTTTACCAGTCATATAGAAGTTGCAAAAAAAAAAAAATAAAAGAAAGAAAGAACACGAAGTCACAGGAACTGAAACTAAAAGAAATTTCATAAACGCACATAAATTTATTAAAATAAAGTTGTTCCTGTTTATTTCGTTTGTTCACAATATACGTCATATATGACCCGTTAGCAGATTACATCATATATGATTTAGCATATGACGCCATAGAAGATGGCATTACATATAACATTACAGCAAATGACGTCACATATGTCACATATATACATGTAAAATGTACATATATGACGTCATAGTCATATATGTCACATAAGTCAAATATACGTCACATTAACGACCTGACAACGCCTGGTGCATACAGATTGTAAATAAAAGCTCGATGGATATCACACAAAATCGTCATGAAAGGTCAAGGAGGATAGAAAACCGAGGAAGAGAGCATTAACCAGACCCCTCTGGAAAGATGCGGATAATATTTGCGAGGGTGGGGGGCTTATTGCCTCATAACTCCTAGATAAGACAAATAGTCGATGACAATGATTAATCAATGGTAAGCGGCTGTTGCGATAACGTAAAGTCATTTACAATGGTTATCGAATATATTTGTGAAGGTGCTGGAAGTTTGGGATCAGAAAACGGGCACAAAACTTAAGCAAATATAAGAAATGTGTCAAAGAGACATAAAGAATGTGTAACACCAATAATTGTAGCGGAAGTATGAAGAGTTCAGAGAAGAGGGAGGAAAACATGATTAGAAGAAATTAGAACTATACAACACATGTCTGATAAAATAGTCGAAATACTTAAAAATGTACGAATCCACAGAATCAAGTGACACCGACTACAGACAGTTTTTATTTCCTTCACATCGCATGAAAATGAAACACAAGTTGGGAGGTTGGGGAGAGTTAACCCAGGATCTCTAAAGGAGAATCCCTCTGAACTTTTAAAATTGCCCCCCCCCTTCCCGCAATCCTGTCGCCATTTCTCAGCCGAGGCGCCCCAAGCAGTAAGCAATAAACCTTCTTCACTCGAAAGATGGGAAACAACGGTGGATCTAGGACCATACACAAGCCGATAGATGCAAGACCATCCACTATCCAGAGATGTCTCAGACTCCTTCGGACTGATTATCACTAACGTATCCTCGACTGATATGCCTATAACCTGCTCAAGCTATATCAGGTAACTCCTGTACCATGTACAGTGCCGGCAAAAAGAAAGTCCGCACTTGTAATTTTTTTTTAAAACTGCAGATGTAAACTTAATTTAATGTAACTGTTTAAACAACCCATATCTCATTTGATTCGTCTTTTATTACCTTATAATTTTACCTGTTCATATTTGACTTTTAATTGAAATATTCTAGTATTCACGTCAATTAAAAAAAATAACTTCAAATTGAGGAGGCAAAAAATTCGCTTAACACCAGCTTAAATTATCGCCCCTTAATCAGTTTAAAATATCCACCAACAGGCAACAAATCATCTCTAATCGTAATTGTTGTTGTTCCAGGTTATAAAACGTAACATTTAGTCCATATGCCACGACTCTCTGTTAGTGATCGTTAGGAGCTCATTAATCTCCACCTTTCTTATTTATCCTATCGGGAAATCGATCACAGATTGAAATGTGATGAGAAAACGGCACGAAAGACTGTGCAAAAGCATCAAAACACTGGCAATGTTCATGATGCCCCTAAATCTGGTCGTACTAGAGTTACTTCTAACAGGGAAGACAATGCTATCAAGATCTGTAGCCTAAGAAACAGATTTGAAACGGCTTCCCAAATCCAAAAACAGTGCAATCTTGTTAAAAAGTGCTCCTTTTTTTACTGTGAAGAACAGATTAAAGGAATTTAATTTGCGAGGATATGTTGCAAGGCGAAAGGTAATGATTTCTGTAAAGAACAGAAAGCGTAGTCTAGACTTCGTCAGATGCAATGAAGATCATGACTCTTCATATTAGTCAAAAGTTCTTTTTAGCGACGAAAGTAAGGCTAGGCAGTAATGGTAGGCAATATGTCCGTCGGAGGAAAGACGAAGAACTTAATCATAGGTGCTCAGTTTCAACGCTGCAAGGTGGTAGAGGTTCAGTTTTGGTTTGAGGCATTATTAGTGCCAATGGTCCAATGCTTATAGTTCACTTGCAAGGCCGAATTTATATGCTGACTGAGCATTTTCTACTTTGGTCGGAATTTGGATGATATTCATGCAGAATAATGCTCCCATTCACACAGCTGGCAATGTTAAGAGGTTCCTGGAAGAGCATGATATTCCGTGTTTTGATTGACCTGCACAATCTCCAGACCTCAATCCATCAAGAAACAGCGATAAAATTTCAAATTTGTAAAAACTTTGGACAATAATTAAAGAAATGTGTGATGCCCTTTCCCCGGATTATTGCTGCAATCTAATTCAAGGAATTCCCAAAAGATTGCAGGCTGTCAAATTGCAGAAATGCTATAGTACTACATGTTTACTGTGTTCCTGTTGTATTTGTGTTATATTAATGTCCTAAAGTTACATTTAAATAACAATTTTCCATTGTGCGGACTTTCTTTTTGCCTCCTCAATTTGAAATTTTCCTTTTTTAAATTGACGTGAACACTAGAATATTTCAATTAAAAATCAAATATGAGCAAGTAAAACTATAGAAACATAAAAGGCGAATCCAATGAGGTATAGGTTGTTTAAACAGTTACATTAAATTTAGCTTAAATTTGCAGTTTAAAAAAAAAAATTACAAGTACGGACTTTCTTTTTGTCGCCTGTGTCAGTATAGAATTACACTGAGTCAAAACAACATGAAATATAAACAAAACATAATAAAACGAAGTAAAATGAGTTGAAACTTCCAAAATAGGAAAGGTGTCTCAGCCATGAGTTTGTGTTTGAGTATAATAAACCATTTTTCAAAGTATGCAGTTTTGTTTTTCGAATCATGTCGTTGTCGCAAGACTAATCTGGGGGTGTTCTAAAAAACGGTCTTCAGAGCTACATTCAACCATACAGACGAAACGTAAGGCTAGGAGGCTCCTATGTTAAGAAAGACTAATCACTGTGGCAAGTTTCGTTGCTCTACTGCTCTGAGAAATTGCCCAGGGGCATTACATATTGAACACCCTTCGTAGGTATGTAAGAGAAATCCTATAACAGCTTCCTAATCTACACAAATCACACGGTCGCAACAACATCTGGCATCAATTGAAATGGATGGCTCTCGTCTAGGAAAAGCCTCATGTTTTGACAAGCTTCTGGGTTTGTCCTTTACTCCTGATCTGAAATGGAACATGTACATCAAGTCTGTTGCGAAGATCGCTAGAAAGATGGTGGGATCCTTCTACCGCTCCAGAAGATATCTCACTACTGATGCAATTATCTATCTATATAAAAGCCAAATACGTCCAAGGATGGAGACTGCTGCCATATCTGGGCAGGAGCTGATAAAAACAGCCTATCCTGCCTTGGCAGAGTACAAAATAGACTTCGTGGCTTAGTGGGGTATGCCCTTTTCTCTTCCCTGCAACCTCTCTCCCACAGAAGAGATGTTGCGAGCCTATCCTTGTTCTATCGTTATTTCCATGGCAAGTGCTCGTCTGAACTCCAATCTCTGGTCCCCTCTCGCCAATCTTTCACGGAAAACACCCGTCTAGCTGAAACCACTGTCAAAAATTTTCCTCACTCTTTATCTGTGCCTAACTCAAAACGTAGATTTCATGAACAAAGCTTCTTTCTTAGAACTGCACGCCTGTGGAACTCTGTTCCGTCTGCCTGCTTCCCACTTTGATACAACCTGGATGTCTTCAAGTCCAACGTAAACAAATTCCTAATGAACCGCCCCTTAAGTAAACACTTCATTAAATCTCCATACTAACACTGAGTGGCTTCCGGGCCTTGATAAGTGGTGACCACCGTGTAAAAAACAAAAAAACAAAAAACATCGGTTCGTATTACATAAAATGGTCGTGAAGGGTCTTGGAGATTGGAAAGACTGGAGTTGAAAAAAACACTCCAGATCTAAAAATGAAACGGTGAGTATTGGCATCCCGACAA
>NC_136491.1:145277993-145320493 GCF_053919585.1 Euprymna scolopes
CTCTTCCTCCACTCTCTCTCTTTCCCCCCCCTCTCTCTCTCTCTCTCTCTCTCTATATATATATATATATATATATATATATATATATCATCTACATATGCGTATGCATATTTTGACAACGACTTTACTTAAAGTCCATTTACTGTTGTTATATTATAGAACTATTTTCATACGCGCTCTAAATGTAATCACTTGGCTTAGGAATGACGTAATCATCTTAAGTTTAAACATCGGTTAAAGCCAATACACAGATAGCCTCTTCAGTCTGTCTTACTAATATAGAACTATTTTCATACGCGCAATCAATGTAATCACTCGGCTTAGGAATGACGTAAACAGGTTTTACATTTTTTGAACATGGGCTAGAACAACACATGCGTCTCTTCTAAAGTATATTTGTTAAATACATCATTTAATCAGATAGCGATGCCTCCGTTACCTAATAAGATAATTGGATTCTGTATAATGCATATAAATTGCGTTTCTATCCTATATTATTATTATTATTATTATTATTATTATTATTATTATTATTATTATTATTATTATTATTATTAACAATAATGCGACAAGAACATATATTAAGGATGAAACGTTCTATTTTGCATCAAATAAATACATGATATTTTCTTATGAAAAGTTACAGATAACACATCTATTTCTTGAAAGCTTATGGCGCAATTACATATTTCTTCATTAATAAAAAAGATATCTCTCCCTGCAATAAGATATTGTATCTATATAAACACCGACATCACATAAAAAGTCAGTAAGGTAACAGTAGCTACCGAAAGCCCACACACATTTTTTTTTCGCTTGCTATCTTTCGATTTCATTCAATATCCTAAATTACTATAAAATATCCGTGGAGAGGCATATATGTAGTAAAAAATGTATGAATAAAAAGTTGTACTGGAATATAGCTCTGTTATTCAGCACTATCTTATAAACATCGCAGCATCATTGAATTAGCACACAAACGCTATATATATATATATATATATATATATATATATATATATATATATATACAGGTATCTATATGTGTGTTGTGTTATTTGTGAGCGCCTGCGTGTGTGTGTGAAATATTCCGTTCTTTATACACACCAAACTTAAAATGTAGCATATATATATATATATATATATATATATATATATATATATATATATATATATATATATATATATATATATGAGTAATTATATTATAATTATTTCTATATAATGAGAAATTGGAGAGATCAAAGGTTGGAAACACATAGATATATAAAGATATCTATGTAAGTATTTATTTATCTATCTATCTATATGGGTGTGTGTGCGTGCGTGTGTGTGTGTACGGTTGAAAGAGAGAGAGAGAGGGAGAAGGAGAGAAAGAGAGAGAGAGAGAGAGAGAGAGGGAGGGAGGAGAGCACGTGTCTTTTATAAGAAAAGACGAATGCACCAGTGAATGGTATGATGCTGCATAAATTAAAAGTTAAGATGTCGATGAATTTCGCAGCCTTCATTCGAAATTGGCCACATAAACTAGCTTTCCTCCTTCTTTGTCTTGTCAGACTCAATTTACTTGGCCATCAATCAACCTCAGCAAGAGATCCTCCCACTAAAACAACCATTTGGAAACACTCCTCGTCATTATCTTTCGCCATTCTGCCGGCGTCTTATAAAGCAATAGGAATCGACTAATTCATTTTCTAAGGTTTTTCCTCTCTCGAAGTTCACACATGCTTTTGGACACCAAAACTCACACGTGTTTGTACACACACACATATATACTCACAAACACATACAAACGCATACGTACACATATACATATAAAACACATACACGCACGCATTGACATTTTCTCTGTTTATTATTATTTTTATTATTTCATATATAAGCAAAGATATGATTCCTCTAGTCAAATATACTTCCTAGCCTGGGCCGAAAGTTGAAAGAACTGAATAAAATACACAATTAAAACAAAATAAATTGTTTTGGATTGTTAAAATATTTTCCGATGTTATTGATAATGTTTTCCGATTCATTTATTTATCCTTTACTAGCTGGACGCTTGGCGTTGCCCGGTCGTACAATACGCTTAAACATGATATTTTAATTTATGCAGATTGCGTATATAGTATTAATCCTTTATGAATTATTATATATTACGAGGAATAATTTGCCTGGTGAACTAATTCGTAAAAAAATTAAATAAATAAATAAAATAAAATAAATAAAATAATAATAACGTCGTTTATTAAATTCCGTCTGTGTTTGTTTACAATATCACGTCAGCTGATATTTTGGCTTGGTGATCTTAAAAATAGCCTTCTTTCTCTTATAGATAAAAAAGAAAAAAAATTCCAGGGAAATAATTTACGTTACACCAGTCAAGATTACACCGGTGTAACGTAAAATATTCCCTTGTAAAAAATTATGTTTTTATCTATGAGAGAAGAAAGACTATTTTTAAGATCAGATGTTTTCGATTTTCGATACTTATCGAATGATTTCTGTACAAAAATATCTAAGAACACTGCCAGACATATAAATTAGCTTTGTGTGAAATTAGCAAAAAATAGGCTGAGATGTTTCGGAACCTATAAGGAAGAAACTCCCCCACCACACAAAGTGACCTTCATATAAGAGTAGATAGACATTATCGCTTATATTTTATTTCATGCTTTAAACCATGATGAAAATGATTGGTTTATAATCTCACACTAAAGTTATTGTTATTTTGTTATGGTATTGTTTAGGTTATATTAATAAGTTACTAGCAGGGAGGTCCGACGCTGCCCGGGATTGGAATCATACTTTTATTGTCATCAAAATCGGTGGAATTGCTTATTTTTCAATTAAATCGATGGAGTGTCTGCTCTAGATGCGGTGCATCAGGAGGAAACCTCACGTGTCTTTCCACAATAACTTAGTTCATAATACACTGTAGTCCACATTGCACTGGAGAAACCCTACCGTTGATTTCATGAAATTCTTTTGTATATACTGGTTTTAATTAAAGTTTAAAATTCAAAAGTCAAATATCATGATTACATTGTGCTTTAAACAGAAAGATTCATTTCGAATCTTTATCAAAGGACATACTGTTGATTTTATAAAAAATATTGCTATATAATAGTTTGAATTTAGTTTAAAACTGAAAAGTCAAGTATCATGGTTCAATTGTGTTTTGAACAAAACCATTCATTTTAAACGCGCCTCTGTCTTATCAAAGAACATATTGCTGATTTTATTCACCGAGCCCTACTGCTTGTGCGATGATAAAACCTCTGAAATGCACTTTTGATATTAGGCTTTCTAAGGTATTAACTTTGTTCACAATCGTACGGCCCCTTCTTTAATAGAATTTTTCGATTATCGATTAACGATTTTCAATACTAATTAGAGGCATTCCTATACAATACTTTCCCAAGAACACTTCCAGACACATTAATATAATTTTCTGAAAATCGACCCAACTGTTTCGGAGTCCACAGAGAACACACACACACACAGACACACACACACACAACACACACACACACACACACACAGACAAAGTGCCTTTTATATATAAGTAGAGAAGATAGAGATTCCGAATAGTTCAGTTAGTAGAACCTCTGACTGGAGCTGTTAAGGTTTCGATTTCGATTTCAGGTCATGATATCTGCTTTATTTATTGCGAGTTTATTATTTGCTATGAATACAATAATCTTTATTTTTAAAGTAGTTAAGTCATCTGATATTTCGAAATGAGACAAATTCTGCAATATATTTATTGCGTTTGCAACGGACAGACAGACAGACCAAAAATCTTTTTATACAAAGTATATATACGTCGTGCAATGTTGAAAAAGTGGTTGGTTACTTTTAATATATCTAAAACCAAGCGTCTTTCCTTTCATCACAAATACTCGGATTTTCACTTTGCCTCAGGTTAATATAAATAGCGGTGTGTTAATAAGCGTCTTGAACTGACTTTTACCACAGACCTGCCACTAAAGTCCTTGGAAAAATAATTAGATCATTCTACCACTCCAGAAAGTATCTCATTTCTGGCGCTATTCTCTAACTGTATGAGAGCGACGTACACCGTAAACTGTAGTATTTTTATACGTCCGAGGAGGTGCTGCTCATATAGTCCCATTTTCCTTGACAGAATATAAAATCGACTTCGAAATCTATAGAGTCGACTTTCATAGGGTAGATTCAATAAACCCTGCATCCTTCGCGTGCCCAATCTTTTAGCTCTCTTCATAAGCTAGATATTAGATACGGAACTGGTCACCGTTTCTGCATTTTTGAGATGAGGATTGGTTATTCGTATTATTTGGATTCTTCAGACAACTATTCTCATTTTGAGTGTCATTTTCACAATGTTTCGGTAGATATAACATTCGACCTTCTTCAGTTTTATCTTATCGAACTCGGGAATGTTTCTGTCAAACTCTGAAATTTGGATGGAATTTCAAACAGAATCATTCATGGGGATAGCATGCTCTCGTGCCCTAAGTCTTGACTGGATAGACGTCTTAAGTAATTCGCGATTGTATTTTTCGGCCGCCCACACTAAGAATTGAACCTTCAACCTTCAGAAGAATATCACTTTTACAATTGATTTTTCAAGTACTCTAACCACTGAGCCACAGTTCCGAGTTCGACAAGATACGCCCGAAGAAGGTCGGAGGTTACATCGATTTAAACTTTGCGAAAATGATATTCAAGATGAGAACAATAGTTTGAAGTATTCAAATAACACTACTAGCCTTACTAAATAAACATTTAAAATTTAAAATAAATGGTAGTAGGCAGGCAGGCTCAAACCCGTACCACGAAAAAAAGAAAAGAACGTGAAAAAAACAAAACAAAAAACAAAACAACAAAAAAAAAAACATCGTGACGACCTTTTCCGTTGCGTCCATCGCCAAACCGAAAGTGCCGAAGGTTTAAATTAAGGCTAGTAGAAGGGACTAATCAATTTCACTTTCTATTTTTTCTCTAATATTCTGCATTTCGTTTTGTTACAGTCAGATCTAGTTTTTTGTTTTGTTTTGTTTTATACTCCATTTTATGTTCATAAAACTTGCTGTAACTATTTCGTATTATTCATATTTGTATTTTTTTTCAGATTTCTCTCGTATCGTTATAGTGTTTTATGTTTCTTGTTTAATCTTTCTTCTTATTTGCTAAACATATTTTGATTCTCTTTAGTCTTATTTAGTATTTATCTTCTTTTCAAAGTTGATTTAGCTTTCTAATATTTTTCTTCATTAGCGCCTTGACTGTGCCGAGACTTGTTATAATTTTTAGTCACGTAATACAGGAATAAAGATGTTAAAATCCTTCAACGTTTCTGTGGAGATTTCTGGAAAGAAAGTGTTCACATTTGTTATTCCACTTTATTTCATGTTTCCATTCTTAGAGATGGGAGTTTTGTTTTGTGCTCGTTCATAAATAAAATAAAACACATAACGACGAATTTAAAGCAATTTTTTGTCAATTTTTTTAACCTTTAAAAGCTTAAAATAATTGATTAAAAAAAATTAGATTTTTTCATTAAATATTCAACGCACAACACATAACAATCTACATATTATGAAAAAATTATAATAAAAAAAATCGCAGTTTTCTTTCAACATGATTTTTCTTTTAAATTATAAAATTAAATAGCCAAACAAGAAACTGTAAGCACATAGCCTTTTTAAAAACATTTTAAAACACATTTGAAGAAGAAATGGTTTTAATGATTTTTAAACTAATAAAGAGCGACTATAAAGGGAGGTAATTCGTTTCTCATTAATTAATGTTTGCGATGATAATGTTTTTTGTGACACTAGACGTATGTAAAAGTGAATTAATATTTAGATTGAAAACTATGCGAATTTTATCTTACAAAGATACGAAAAATATGGATAAGAATCAAACGTATACAACGAAATAATCAAACACAAAGCGATGTTATCGACAAGCTTCATGGATCAGTGGGAAATAACAATCTAAAATGATTTTGCGTTTAAGACATTGGAAAATTGCTTTTAGGGATCTCTTTATGGATCTTTTTGTTGTAATTATTAGTGAGAAACAAAAACAAATGAAGAAACAAGACAAAAGCATTTTTACATAGAATAGAAGAGATACCAAACGTTGACAATGAATTTAGAAAAAGTGAAGAAGAAAAAAAGGGGAGATAACTACAAATATAAAGATATACTTGTATGCAGGCGAAATGTGCCTTTCAAGATTTTAAAATCGTAATGACAAATGTTTTATTAAATAAAAATATATTTCAATTTATAATAATATAACGGTGTTCACAGCTGTAATTTACCATATAGAAATATTAATCATGGCACATAAAAATATATGCATTTATATTTGGTGAATAATTTCTTCTTCTAAGATGGAAATTTAGACTTGAGTGACTATCACTGGTAGAAAAATGGCGACAAGGGGTGAAAGTTCTTTCAAAGCTTTTCGGCTACCTTTGAATTTGCAACGCTAACGTTTTACAAGGTCACATTATTAACAAACGTGTTTTTCATTTAATCAAAAGTCTCCTTTGTTGTGCATCCTTTTAAATACAACAGTCGGATCACCGTGCCACACTCAACAGGTTCTATTTAACACCTGACTCTGTTCCAAAATATATAAATGAGAAACCAAAATTATTCCCGAGCTGTAAGTTACTACATAACCCATACAAATATAAATCATTGAACATGTAAAATTTCAACGTGATTAAACAACTATAAGTAAAGCAGGAGCATTGCGTATTGAACGCGCCTCATATATATATATATATATATATATATATATATATATATATATATATATATATATAAAATACACTAATATAAATAAAATATAAATGAAAAATATCTAGATAAAAACTATGTCAGTTCTTAACACAAAGAAACGAAAAACCCATTCCCCGTACAAAGAGGGCACAAAAACAAACATACAAACAAACAAAACAAAACAGGTGAGTTGATAAGCGCAAACAAAAAAAGAAACATCTAAATTGATGAGCGCGCGCTCATTGGCTACAATAAATTGGTGTGTGAATAACAAAGAATTCGATTGGCTGACTAGTCAACCCAGTATCATATGAACAGCAACATCGATTCCATGAATTAGCTAGACGCATACTTACAAGAATGAAACGCAGAACATTCTCTGTAGCTTGTCATATATACTTTCAAAATTACTACTTAGTTCTACAGGTATCAAGCTCCGTGGAAGTAAATCCTCAAAATAGATGCATAAATTATATATATACTAGCATGGGTGCCTGGCGTTGCCCGGGTATTTGGAGGTGTATTTTGAGCAAAAAAAAGTGGTAGTAGGAAGGCAGGCTCGAACCCGTAACGCAAAGGAGGAAAAGAACGAGAAAAAACCCCGACGTTTTTGCTGTTACGACCACTGCCAAACCGGAAGTGGCGTAGGTTTTGATTAAGGCTAGACAATCGAAAGGAGAGGATGACTTTCAAAAATATCGGCGAAAAAAGCAACCCCCTCTGTAAAAAAGTGTCCAGTTGAAGGTGAAGATATTAATGTTTTTAGCCAATTTTGCGATATTTGTCATCTGAAAGGTTGAACTTCAAAACGATACCGATCTTGGTAAAATTCGTGGCCTCTGTCGAAAGTTTTAGGCAGACATGCAAACATATATACATACATACATTTATATATTGGTAACTAAAGATTTTCGACTCAAACCGATTAAAAAGCTTGCCCTATCTCTGAATACCCTTTACGTAAAATTTCAAATGTTTAGACCAGAAATTGTCTGAGTAATTTGGTAGAGACCGTGAGGTCAATTTTTTTAAAACTTTGAACCCTGAACACATTGTTTTGGGCTCAAATCAAGCTATTAAGTTAGATTTATGATCAAGGAACCTATATCTAAAATTTCAAGTGTATAGACCCAAAATTGTCGGAGGAGTTTGATAGAGTTCTCAAAGGTCAAATCGTTGAAATTTGACCCCTTAGACTAATTTCTGGCAGAAAACTGATTACACAGATTTTCCCAAATCTCAGTACCTTGCATCTCAAATTTCGAGTCTGTAGACTTAAAATTGACAGATTTATTACGTAGGGAAATGTACACAGACAAACAGACAGACACACGGACACGTCCACTTTTATAGATAGATAGATATATACCTATAAAGTTGAATTTTTTTTTCACTCTGACATTCATACTAAAAGACTAGCTTTTCTATTTAAAAGTTATTAAAAACAAACTTTTTAATATACTCAGTTATGGAAATGCAAGAGACTACATAAAGGTTAACTAATTTTCATATTCCCTTGAAACATGAGAGTTAATTAATTAACTATTCATTTTTAATGGTTTCTTATTAGGTGATTAGTTACGCTGAATTCTGTTTATGTATAGTTTCTACATTCTGTATAATTGTGTAGAATTTAAGATGAAATTGATTTAGCACATAGAAACATCTATCTTTCGATTTATATATATATATATATATATATATATATATATATATATGCTAGCACATATACCCGGGGTTGCCCGAAATTAAATGTAATGTCAAATTCCTTTAAAAAAAAAGAAGTAAAAAACGAAAAGAAACTGAAACATGTGCACGCGAGTATTATATTTTTTCTAAACAGTTCACTTTTAAGTAAAAATAATATACTGGAGCCGAGATCGAAACCAAAACCTAAAGACGGAGTCAAGTACGATTACTAAGAGACCAGCTTGACAGGATGTTTAAAAAATGTTTTCAAGCCTACTTATTCTGAACATAAGAAAGCTGTCATGTTTCACGACCACGCATGCACAGTTGAAAAAACAGGTAAAAACCCTAAATTTCAATCCCAACCCAAACCCTAACCCCCAAGCATCAATTTTTCCATTTTGATCCCTTAGCAGCTTTTTTTCCGAATGAAAACCGATTAAAAATTTTCCACATACCTGAATACCCTATATACCAAATTTCAAGTTGCAGCTAAAAACATAGTTGAGTATATATATATATATAGGCTGAGAATTGTCCTCCCACACACATTGTTACGTTTATATATATATATATATATATATATATATATATATATATATATATATATATATATATATATATATATATATATATAAAGTGACATTGTTGCTGTCTGTGCGAAAAGTCTCTACCAAACTCCTTAATGAATATTTGGTCTGCAAGTTGACATTTGATAGATAGCTATTGATCTATGGACGTATTACACACTTTCATTTCGGTTTTTATCTGATAAAATAGCTGCCAAGAAGTCAAAATTGAGAAAAAAAATCTTGAACTTAGCCTGGCGTAAACTGACTATAGTCGTTATTTTTTGCGTATTTATTAATTAAAAGTTATATGATAAGCAACGTTATTTTTTGCTGTTTTTTATACGTATCAATTTAGGCCATACTTTTATATAGTGGAGTTTGGGTTGTGTGTACGTGTCTTATGTCTATTCGGGGTTCTTCTCTATCTGAACCCTAGGTTATCTTATTATCGTCTATTTATGTTCCGTGATCGTCTAAATGTGTTGCGTGCGTGTGTGTCAAACATAACATAAACACAAGCATGTATTTCGACATACCTTTTCAATTTTTCATCTGAATCGTTTCGTTCTCTCTATTCTCATTTGATGTTTTCACACCTGTTAGCCGGGAAAATGCCAGATAACATATCTCATATGTATTTTATCATTTCGTTAACACCTTCTCCAACAAATGTACGGCGCAGACATACGGTTTCTATGTCTCCCGTTTTATTTAGTTTATTCAACCGGACCTTTTTCCACGGCCGGCGGCATCATTCAAGAATGTGAATAAACTAACCTCATGTTCGTTAACAATTGCTATATCAGCCATTCCCCTGCCATTTCCAAAATCGAGGCGCCTCCTGCCTTATCAAAAAAAAAAAAAAAAAAAGTCGACATCTCGTCTGACAGATTTCTGACTCCTTTTTCCAGGTACTAATTTGTAGCCATCCAAGCTTTCTTTTGTTTTTATCGGACTTTACGAACCGCAAAATGCTTTATTAAAAAAATGTTATTGTAAATATTATGCAAATGTTTAATTTTGAAGCAAAGTTTTCATAAATCTTTCTGTTGTATTGTAACTATGGTGGGGGAAAGAGGGAGTGAAAATATACTCATTGTATATATATTTTGAAAATAAGGTTGAAGAGATAAAATTTCTTGGATACGATTCTGACTTCTGGCACACAAGTCTTTTATTTTTACTTTTAAAATCGCTACTACAGAGAATAGTAATAATAACATCGGCATATTAATAGATACAAAATCTTCAAGAATTAAAATATAATATTTAATCGTATTTTATAATTGGGTAACGATGGGTGACCCTTGCTAGTCGTCCCTTTAAAAAAAGCTTATTCGTCTGTCTGAGGAATCAAACTTCGTCGTCAATTTTTGACCTACAGACATGAAACTTTATATACGGGGATTTGGACCTGTAAAAATACCTGCTAAGTGTCAAAATTAAAAAAAAATACTATTGGTATGCTTAAGTTGAGTAAATTTGAGGCTGAAGCGCTAAATATTTCGTTCTAGCAGAAGGCACCCGCCATATTTAAAAATTTCTTTTTGAAATCACTACTAAATATTGGGTACAATGTAATACTCAATAGAATATTGGCTCTATAATAATAAATATGAAATCTGTATAAATTAAAATATCACACTTGAGCGTATTTTACGACAGGGTCACACTGGATGGCAAATTCTATATAATATTGGGTACAATATAATAATCTATAGAGAATTGGCTTTATAATAATAAATATGGAATCTGTATAAATCAAAATATCATAGTTAAGCATATTTTGTTACTTAGCAACGATGAGAAGCTAGCTATTACATATGTAAAAATGACCTTGTCTGTGTGAGGAACGTTCTTTACCAAACTCTTCCGCTAATTTATGATCTACAGACATGAAACTTGATATACTGTATAGGGGATTTGGACTTACGGAACAAATTTGATTCAGTTTTTAGCCGGTAAAAATAGCTGCGAAAGGATCAACATTGAAAAAGATGAGGACTTATCAGGTGTAAGTTGAATTAAAGAGCTTTTCGACGCATGGGTAAAATAAACATGTATAAGTTAAAGAACGTTATTTTTTTATTCTTTATGAACGTATTGATGTAGCTCAGAGAGCAACAAATAAGATTGGAGAGTTATGTTCAGGTTTCGATTCTTACTAATGTCACCAAAGACATGTTTTGTTAAAAAAAAGTTTGGAAAACACGAATATTTATTGGATAAAATATAATCAATATAAAATTGGACCTATAATAATAATAATAATAATAAGAAGAAAAATAATAATAATAATAATTATAATAATAAATACGAAATCTGCATAAAGTAAAATAATTCAAACATATTTTAGAACCAGCCAAAACCGATAGGCCTGCTAGTATATATATATAAGTGACATAGTCCTTCTGTGTGACGAACGTTCTCTACCAAACTCCTCTGTCAATCTTTGGTCTACAAACTTGGAACTTGATATCTAGGGAATTTTGAACTTACAGAAAATGTGATTCGATTTTTAGCCGGTAAAATAGCTGCTAGGGGTCAAAATAGAAAAAGATTGAGACTTGGTAGGCGTAAGTCGACTGAGAGTGCATGCACAAATATACATGTATACCTTTTACCACGGTTTTTTTTTATGTTATATATGCTTCTGACGCATTTGCTTTCTTAGCGTCTCCCACCGTCTCACACAAGGTCTATGTTTCATATTTCAAGATGTTGTCCATTTTATCGTTTATTTTTTTAAGCATCTTAAAATGGGCAGCATTTGAATATTCAATTCAGTTCAAACGTTTAATTCTTGAATAAGAATTGAGCATTTTTACATGCTTAAAGAAATAAACGAAAAGATGAACAACATTTTGAAATTAAGAATATAGACCTTTTGTCATTAATTTGTATATGCTCTGTAGTTACATCGAGCTTCATAAATTAAAGGACTCATTTATATAAAAGGTAAGTATAATTGAATAAGCGTATTTCTCATAAACACACACACACATATATATATCACATATATAATCAATAGAGGATTGATTCTATAATACATACATACGCAATCTGCATATATTAAAATATGGTATTTTAGCGTATTGCACGACCAGGCAACTACGGGCTGCCAGCTAGTATATATATTAAAAATATTTGTTTTGGCGCATGGAAACATAATTGTCCTTCAGCGGTTTAATGCTTGATCGGAGCCGAGAAATAATCTCATTTCTCGCCCCGACGAAGCATTAAGTGGTTAGGCATAATTATATGTTTATAAAATAAATAAAAATAATTTTTGAAAAAATATTGCTTTTAAATTAATTTTAGGAATACATTTCAGATTGCCATTTCATTCATACATACGCACACATGATGATTGCAACGTCTTATCAGACGAGTGCCACTCCCTCAGACACTGAAAGTCCATGAGCCGAAAATGACTTTAGTCCTACCGGCAAAATTCACACGCTCAAACAGACATGGCACTGAAGACGGTCACTAGTATACATACACATATATACATACAAACATACATACACATACATACACATACCCACATACATATAACACGCATATATGCATACATATATACACAATACATAGTACACATACATCAACATACACAAGACAAGTCAATGGCATACATATATATATATAAATGCAAATATACATATAAACACATAAACACATACCTATCTGTAAACATACACACACATATATACATACACAATGCATAACACGCATACATACATATACATACACACACGCATACATACACATGTATATAATATAAATACACACACATATACAAATACATACACACATATACATACATATACACACATGTACACATATGCACATATATATATATACATACACTTACCTAAATATACATACACATACATAAATATGCACACATACACAAACATGCACATACATACATGCACATACATACATGCGCATATACATGCATACATATACATACACACATGCATATATACACATACACACATGCATATATACACATACAAACAAAAATATATATACATAAATACATACACACACATATATGCATATAGACATATACATACATATACACATAGATATACACACATACATACACCTGTACATAAACATACACACACCTATACATACATATATACATATAATGATGGCAGATCAATTGCTACATGCTTCCAGCATTTCAGGCCTACACGCGTCACAACATTTCCATGGCTGAGGGAGTATCTATACACAGATGATGTTAAAGAGTTTTAGCTTTGTACGACAACTAAATCTCTCTCTCGGTTCAAAATGTTGACATCTAGCAACAAGCAAGAGCAAGATAGCCAGCAACAAGTCAAACTGCAGACCAGCTTAATGCGGGTACTGGTCTCCCACTTTATGTTACTTTTGTTTTTTTTTGTTTTTTTAAATCTAAGATTTGCTTCTCCTACAAGGGTCGCCTTCATCGCAGCCTACGGGAGCCCTCTCCACCCCACATACACATGACAATAAACACATGCGTACATACAGATGTACGCCAACATATGTATGCATGTGCACACACATGCAGCCATAATCATGTAGAGGCACACATATACGCACACACATATATGTGCCTATACATACGTACACACACAAACACATGTAAAATACACATGAAGGAACATTCCAAAAGTCATACGTAAAACAACTGTCCAATTGATATGAAATTACAGACGCTTGGATTTTTTAAAAAAATAAGTTTGTTTTAGACTCACACATATGCAATACATGTTGATTATTATGATGGTGATGACAAATTCACTCATAATTTTCCAAATAACTGAACGTACGACTCGACGATAAAACAACAGTCCAATTGATATGAAATTACAGACGCTTGGATTTAAAAAAAAATAAGTTTGTTTTAGACTCACACATATGCAATACGTGTTGATTATTATGATGATGATGACAAATTCCCACATAATTTATACGCACACATGCACACATACATACACACACTCGCACACACACGCACATGCATATATATATATATATATATATATATATATATATATATATATATATATAACCAATAAATGACAAAAGTCTATATTCCAAATTTCATGATGTTGACTATCTTAAAATTTCGACCTTTAAGTACAATGACATGCATAATTTTTGACAGCGCATGTTTCGTAGCGCAAAATTATTCATTTCATTATTATATTAATCAATGAATATCTTCTGCCCATAACTACTCAGAAGGAATAGCATCTATTAATTAATTAAAAGAAATTGAAAACTAAATTTGTAATATAGACTTTATCATTTATTTGCTATGTGCTCTTCATCACATCGTTGAGCTTCATCAATTAAGGATTGGCATGAATAAAAGGTGAAATATAATTGGAAAGAAAAACATATTTCCATATATATATATATATATATATATATATATATATATATATATATATATATATATATAACTACTTCGTTTAGTCACATAAATTAATATACGGAAGTAAAAATTTATGCGTAAACGTATTTACTTCAATAATGCTCAATACGTATGTAGAGCTAGGTAGTAAGTTATAAAATATGTATTTTATAATTTACTATATATATATATATATATATAATATATATACACTATGTAAATCGCTTTGTTGCAGATAAGTAAAATATTCAATATTTCATTAAATATACGTCACAACAATATGAAAATTATATCATCAAACGACTCATTTAAGGTTAGTTATTTCCAAAAATTTTATTCAAATTCATGCGATATTCACGAAGTTATAACATTTTATTCTTTATCGAAGAATTTTCACTATCCATCGCTTTATTGCAAGTTTCTTGACATGTTGTTTTAGGGCAAAATACTATGTCTTATCTTGCGAACTTTAGTTTTTATTATATTTTTCTGTCAAAGAATAATAAGCAAAACCATATCCTAAATATCGGCCTCATATAAATTAATTATGTATCGACATGTCCATCATTTTTTTAAATAACTTTAAACAACCTTTTGTCCCCCAGGAAGTCAATTGTTTGATCTTAAAAGGAGTTATGGCTCTAGCAACATCAACTATGTTCCTCCACAAGGCAGCCTTTGAAGTAAATTGCTCTCCTTCCTCATAAGCTTTACCTTTTGAATACTGACCAGAGATTCAATGGGGTTAAGGTCTGGAGAACACGGTGATCAGGTCATGGGAGTTTCCCCAACGAATTCCATAGATTCAATGAAAGATGCAGTCGCCCCAAGCAGAATGGGATGGTACATTGTCATGTATACAAATCATCTGAAAGCGACATGACAATGGTAAGTCATCTAGCCATGTCGACAAATGATTATCCAAAAAGGCCGTGTACGCATTGCTGGTAAGCTTTACACTCTCTGTCGCTCGGAATGGTCCAACAAACTTATCCCCAATGATTCCCGGCCAAAACATAATGCGCCCACCTCCTTGTTGGCGACGAATTCTGTAACGGGTCAGAGTTTAGTTCGGGTTTCAAACTTTGGTCTGTCTATCAAGAGTAGCATGGGCCTAATCCCTAAATAGGACATGTTGGAAATCTATTTTCATGTAATTCTGTGTCCAAGCCATTCGTTTTTCCCTACGTTGTTTGCTCAATGGAGGCATTGGAAGGGGTTGGATGTTCCTTACAATTTCATTCAACACATTGGGATATTGGAGCGATTTCAGCTTTTGCAAAAACAAACTGGTGCTGTTTGTGTTTTGGTTGACTTCCCTACGAATTTTCCGAATATCACGATCTAAAAGGTTTCTCCTGATGCCCTTATTTTTCTGGATTTGGTGTTCGAGTTGTTCAAGAATGCAGCAAAGGTTTTTGGATCCCATTCCAGCTCCGTGGCTAAATTTTTGATGGACAATTCTTCTGCGAGTCCAGCAACTATACTTTGCTTTATTCGCTTGATATTTTAGCATTGTAAGACATCTGCCATAAAGCGATGGACAGTAAAATTTCTTTGATAATAAATAAAATGCCACAACTTCGTGAATATCGCATGAATTTGAATAACATTTTGGGAAATAACTAAACTTAAAGCAACCCTTTGATGCTAAAATTTTCATTTTTTTGTGACGTATATTTAGGGAAATATTGATATTTTACTAATCTGCAATAAAGCAATTGACACAGTATATATATATATATATATATATATATATATATATATATATATATATATATATATATATATATATATATATAATACGAGGCTATAGATTTCCAGTGGTTAAGTAAACAATAAAGTTTTACGAGGTTAATACAAGCATACTCAATACCGAAGTAGAGCAGGGTATACCCTTTATTTGTTTTTACATCAGCAGTAATTTGTTGCTACACAGTCATGAGCATGTTTCGGCCAGCTAGTTACCAATAACTTGAGACGTCTTGAAGTGATAGAGCTTATACGAAAGCAAAGTCATACATTAATATATATATATATATATATATATATATATATATATATATGTGCGTGTATATATATATATATATATACATACATGCGCGCGCGTATGTGTGTGTGAATACTTACATATGTATACATACACATACGAATATACCTTGCGAATCAAGTCAAAGAAAGATACAAATAATTGCACTTTAAGGCACGATTAGAATCTTAAAAAGATTTCTCGGTTGGAGTGTCTGAAATATCGAGTGTCTGTCTGAACTTCCGTTAGGACACCCCGTTACCAGTAAAAATAAAACGATAAGAAAGTAAAAAAAAAAAACAAAACGATGTAAATGTTATTTGTTACCTGTTCAGCTGAATTTCTTTCTCTCTACCTCCTTCTTTCTCCCTTTTTGTCTTTTCCCCCTCCCTCTGTAAATATAGACACACATACACACATATATCATGTGTGCGTGTATGTGCACGTGCTAGTATATGTCTGCATGCGCGCGTAATGAAACACAGTTATTTTAAAAGGTAAATACTTATATCTTATTTCCTTACTTCTGAAATGAGTGATGAGATTCCGAGAGGATTGAATGCAGAATATGCAAATAAAACAGACGAAGAACGAAAAAAGAATCATAATAAAAAAAAAAAAAACGAAAAACCACGGAAAAACAAAACAAAAAAACAAAACAAATAAAAACAAACCCAAAAACAAAACAAAACAAGAAACACACACACAGAAAACAAACAAACAAACAAACAAAAAACATGCCTAAGTATATCCAAACAGCAAGTAAATGAATGCATAAATAAATAAATAAATAAATAAACAAATATCTGTCTACTTTGAAATCGCTGGTACAGTTTTAGTTTTTTTTTCTTTTTTCACTTTTCGTTTTCAGATGGATTTCGGGAAGAGACTATTCCAAACGTTTTTTTTTTTTATTTCGCAAAAGAATACATTCTCATACAAATTCTACCTTCGAAAACTTTCTTAGACTTTATGCGAACAAATCTAAAAAAACCCCCAAAAAAACTCGATAGAAAATGAATGTATTCCGGAAGTGTAACTTGAACGTACTTTTAAAATATGGTAAATAAATATACCGCATTAATAAATAAACACACACACAAACACACACACACACACACACACACACACACACAAGCCAGAAAAGTTTCTTTTCTATGAAGCATAAAAAGAAATCATAATATTTGAAATTTTCTTTACATTTTTTTTTCTGAGCGCACTGTTATGTCTACCGATGTAGTGATAGCACACAGAAAAATAGTTTTCCTGTTTGTCTTCTTTTCTGATCTTGTTGCTTGATCTTAAATCATAAAATTAATTTCGGCTGACAACACTGATGGAATTAAAACGTCTGAAAATTGCTAAAAGACATGCAGACAGAAGATGTCGAAGATTAGTTTGAATGCATTATTTAAAGCTTAACCAAAAGAATACAAATTAACTAAGTTATATATTTAAACTTTTTCGTGACTATGCAGAGAAGATACCGTGCTATTTTTTTTAATAGTATTTTCAAGTTAAATTCAAGATTTACGTTCTTTTTTTTTTTTTTAGATTTATGAATTTTTGCAATGAGGATTGGTTATTCATATTATTTGGCTTCTTCGGAATACTGTTCTCATTCTGAGTGTCATTTTCACAATTCTTTGGTCAATGTAACCTCCGACCTTCTTCAGTTGTATCTTGTTGAAACTCGGAAATATTTTGTCAAACTCGGAGATATTTTGTCGAACTCGGGAATTTCGACAGAATTTCGAACGGAAACTTTTATTTACTTCACGGGAGCAGCACGCTCTCGTTCCTCTACCGACGAATGGATAGAGGTCATAAGTAATTCGCAATGGTATTTTTCAGTTGCTCACACTTAAAATCAGACTTTTCGTTTTCAGGAGAATATCACTTTTATAATTGATTTTTCCAAGTTCTTGCAAATTCCCGAGTTCTTGCAAATTCCCAAGTACGACAAGATACACCTGAAGAAGATCGGAGGTTACATCAACCGAAACCTTGTGAAAATGACACTCAAACTGATAACAGCAATCCGAAGAATCCAAATAAGACGGTATCTTTTGTTTATTAGATTGTTAGGTGAATATACAGAATATTTACCAAACACCCTTTCCTCCCCATGTTAAGAATAAGTTTCTAAAGAATAACGTTATTATTTCAGCACGGTACCTTCTCTACATAAGTGCATTTTTTATAAGAGAGTTGGTCACCGTTTATGCCACTCGAGGCGAGGTGTCAGCTGACTGGTGAGACAGCACTGCGATGATCTGTGATGTTGGTGGACACTGACATTGGATAGGATTTGATTGTTTAAGAAGATGGCTTGTGAAGAACTTGTTTGTATTGGATTTGAAAACGATCATGTTATAGTCAGCTGAGAAGCAGCCTCGCGATATTATATTTCACGGGTGGGTAGTTCTAGGAAACAAACCCTGCCCATGGAAAGAAAAAGAAGAATAATAAGAGAAAGGAGAAAGGATCTAAGCAAAGTACAAGTTGCTGGAAATGGCAAACTCAGACGTAAAAATACTTGTGAAAGGTAAATTTGTAAATTTGATATACACCAAAACGGTTTTAAATGTGTAAATGAAAAACTGGAACAGCGTATCAGAGCTAAAACTGACAAAGTTAAACGTTATAGTGACAGACTTCAACAATATCGGCAGAACAGACTGTTCAAAAATAGCCAAAAACTTATTTTTAATTAACTATAAGAAGGAATTGAAAGCGAGAAAGACTTTATACTTGATACTGATCAATCTCGGGTATTCTGGAAAAGCATTTCTGAAAAGCTAATAAAACATCAAACTGATGCGAAGTAGATCAAAGATATCGAAAGGGGGCGACAGATGAACATAAAAATCATCGTTAAGATGCTGAAGGTGAATGTTAAAAAGCGTTCAAATGCGAATAGAGTCCAGGGATGCTAGTTTAAAAATGTACCAGTCCTTCGCCCACTTCTTGCAACAAAGCTGAATGACTATTTGAGATAGGTAGTTTCCCTGAGTGTCTGACAGAGGGCACTATAGTTTTGACCACAAAAGGAGGCGAAGTAACAAACTTTAGACCAATCACTTGTTTATCAGTTACGTGGAAACTTTTCACAAGAATATTATCTGTTTTGGACCCAAACAATTTGTTGCCTGAAGGACAGAAAGGCTGCTGTAAAAAGATCATGATGAACCAAGGATCAGTTTCTGATCGATAAAATAATCATAAGAAACTGCAACGATCTACTAAACTTTTCAGTGACTAGGTGGATTATAATAAGGCATTGGATATGGTGCCCCGTTTATGAGTACTCAAATGTTCAGAAATTTTCCGAATAGTCTCCAACATTCGAACGTTTATAAAGAATAGCAGAAGAAATTGGAGACAAATTTAACTTTAGAAATTATTGTATTATGCAAAGTGAAAATAAAGACAGATGTTTTCCAGGGTGATAGTTTTTCCCTTTGCTTTTTGTCATCAGCTTGATCCGGTTGATACTTCTTTTACGGAATGTGGAAGCAGGATATGAACTTAAAAAAGGACTACCTACTCTCAACCATACTCATGAATAACCTCAATGTTTTTGTAAGGAATGAAAACCCCCTTGATAAACTAATGAATGCGATCAAATTTTTTAATAATGACATCAGCATGAAATTTGGTATCACCAAATGTGGTATTTTTGTGATCAAAAGATGCAACTGGTCGATTCAGATGGATTTGAATTCCAATAACAAATCTGATAACGAAATGTTGATAACAAGAAGACTACAAATACTTGGGGATTTTCATTCCGCTTTCTCCGATTCGGCTGTGACATCACAGCATCGTCACTTGCATACGTGTCAATGGTTTCTATTCAATAGTAGAACAAGGAACATGGAAAAGAGACGATAAATTGGAATCAAGGGAAAGATTGAAAGTGTTGAAACTTGCAGGCTATGAATGCATAAGTTCACTCATCATAACAATACAATTTTCAATCTCGTCTGATCTATTCGGGCGCAATAAAAATAGGAGGTATTACTTTTGGAACGTCCTTCGTATAAATTGCAACACAAATGAAACAAAAATTGGTGGAAGCGAATTAAAAACAAAATGCACGACATCTCACAGATCACCACCTCCCCAAACAATATGATAGTAACAGCCTTGGCTTACACTACATAAAATAGTCATGAAGGGACAAGAAAAATAAAAAGACAGAGAAGGGAGAGCATTAACCTACCTCCATTGGAAAGGAGAGGTGAGTACTGAGACCTCGTGGAGATTTATTACAACTCAACCCGCAAACCTATATGAGTTGCTAGCTAGTAATCCATGATGAAATGTTGCTATGATGCAAAATAATTTGCGATAGTGATCGAAACATATGGAGATTATTGGAAATCTTCGGCGACTTGTTGTCACTCAACCTCCAGGGAACACCACCGCTTATTTTCAGTTTGAAATCACTAATGAGTGTTTGTGTGAGAATTCCCAGTGAGTTTACTACTACTACTACTACTACTACTACTACTACTACTACTACTACTACAACAACAACAACAATGATAATGATAATAATAATTAGTAAGTAGGATCAATAAGGATCAAAAGACCGAGGAGAGAAAGCACTAACCAGACCTTCACCGGATGGATGCGAAAAGGACTAGAATCTAGCAGAGATTTATTGCCAACTATATTCCAGTGAAGACCAATGATCGCTCTCAATGAGAAATCAATGGTAAACGGCTATTGCGATAACGCAAACTAATTTACAAAGGTTATCGCAAGAGGTGGTGAGTATTGGAAATCTGTGGAGAATTGTTTTCACTCAGACTCCAGGGAACACCACAGGTTCTCTTAAAAGAGAAATATTTGATGTTAATGTGTGTGAAAACTCATAGTGAATGAATAATACTAATAAATATAGTTACTTTTTGTTATCTTTTAATTCAGAAAGCTCACTACGTATGTCCGTCAGTCCATCTCCATTTTTTCAAAGTGCAGCTTCTCCAAGACGCAATACATCTTTTGTGGACCATTGTTTTCTGTGATTTTAGCCGATAAAAATAACTGTTAAAAAGTCAAAATTGAAAAAAAAAAAAAAAATGGAACTTGTCATGCGTAAATAGACTAAGTATGTTATTTTTACGCATGTGCAAATATACGTTAAAGCCAGTTCATTTTTTAACTATTTTATATCATGTGATGATAACTTAAATTGTAACAACTAAGGCTGAAGTGCTATATGTTTCGGTTTCTATTCTAGCTGATAACACCCAAGTTATATGTTTTTACTTTTTCAATCACTACTAAATATTGGGTACAGTATAATATATGATAATCAATAGAGAGTTGACTCTGTAGTAATAAATACAAAATCTGCATAAATTCAAATAAGGAGGATGGAATACTGCTGCCATATCTGGGCAGGAGCTGATAAAAACAGCCTATCCTGCCTTGACAGAGTACAAAATAGACTTCGTGGCTTAGTGGGGGATGCCCTTTTCTCTACCCTGCAACCTCTCTCCCACAGAAGAGACGTTGCGAGCCTATTCTTGTTTTATCGTTATTTCCATGGCAGGTGCTCGTCTGAACTCCAATCTCTGGTCCCTCCTCGCCAATCTTTCACGAAAAACACCCGTCTAGCTGAAACCACTGTGAAAAATTTCCCCCGCTCTATATCTGTGCCTAAATCAAAACGCGGATTCCATGAACAAAGCTTCTTTCTTAGAACTGCACGCCTGTGGAACTCTGTTCCGTCTGCCTGCTTCCCACCGGACTACAACTTGGATATGTTCAAGTCCAATGTTAGCAAATTCCTAATGAACCGCCCCCTTAAGTAAACACTTCATCAAATCTCCACACTAACGTAATGTACTTGCAATAACCCTTATCCCTTAGTGGCTTCCGGGCCTTGATAAGTGGTGATCACTGTGTAAAAAAAAGAAAAGTGTATTTTATACAACCGAGCAACGCTTGACGTCCAGCTAGTCTATAATATATAATGGATCTAAATTTCTCTAATCATGAAATATATAGATATTATAATAGAAATATAAAATTATATTTACTTTAAAAAATATCTTATTTAGTTCATTTTGATGTGTATATCTTATCTGTATTTTCTTATTCATATTGTTTTTTTTATATTTATTGTATATCTATATATTTGGCATGATTTTTTTCTGTAATTCATTTGTATAAATTGATATTTGGTGAATTTCTGCCTTGTCTTACTCATCCGTATTTTATGTAACATAATTTGTTTCAAATAAATGTTTGTAGATCTTATAGATGTAAGCATGCGAATCCTAAACCGTATAAGCCATATACGTCAAGAAACTGAATAATTTCCACATGACCACATGAGGTTGATAAAAATAAAGTGACAAGATATCAGACTCTAAGGTTTTAGCCATGTCAACCCTCCTGTGAGCACACACAATACTACAACAGTATCCGGTTCGTTAATCGAGTCATATATGTTGCATGTCAGATTCAAGACTCCCAACTCTGTTACCGTGAGATGGTCAAAAACAAGAAAATCGTATAAGGACAGTTGAAACGAGTTAAGGACAGGTGCTTTTTAAACAGCTGAGTTATATATTCCGACTCGTAGGAAAACCTAGCCCAAAACAATTGTTCCTGTCGTAACACAAGCCACAAAGGGATCACGATTGCTTAATATACACGCATCGAGGAACGCGAGAGAAAATATACTATTTTAAAAGATAGAACAATCAGCGCCTCTGTTGCCGAATTATCGCACACGTGCTTTACATGTGGGAGATACTTCAGAGTTTGGATTAGACTGAGGTGCCATTTCTGGACCAATAAAACAACTGCATAATCAGTCCGCTTCGGAAGAGATAGACGAACATTATCGGACGAATATAAATATGTGTAAATATCTGCCTATATCTAAGTACATGTGTGTGTTTCTTTAAGTGCGTATATAGGTGTGTTTTATTTATGCGTGTACACTTATGTGTGTGTAGATATTTGCATATGCGTGTATATATCTGTATGTGTGTGTGTATTGGTGTGTGTGTGTATGGGTGTGAGTGTTTGGTGATATGCAAATACGTATCTAGTTGAAATAGTATGAATAAGATGTGAATTGGTTGTACACAATTATATATTCTTTTTCTGATAATACCTGATCCTAATCCTAGACTTTTATTTTAAAGTTGGAAAAAGTTACAATTCATTGCTTTAAGACAAATTGATTGTTGAATATAGATAAATTTGTGCTCATTTCTGCATTAAATACCACAATAGCTGGATGGACTTTGATATACCAAACCCAATACAAAATTTCAACCAAATCACCCCAGTAGTTTCCAAGAAAAAGTGAGAACAAATGTATGTTGTGATAAATCCTTATTAATCCCTATTGATCCCTTACTATACATCGGACGGATATCATAGTACGTGATTCGCTGAACCTAATCATAAAAAATGTCAATACCAAATTTCAACAAAGAGAAAAGGTGGGACAGACAAACAGACAGTCAAACTAAGAAAAATATAATATAGATATGAAATAATCTAGACTAAAATGCAACCGATAACGCCTATCACAATCTCACATAAACAACAACAACAACAACAACAACAACAACAACAACAAAACACATAAAACTATGAAACCTGGAGAACAGAAGGTTCAGGAGTATATAAGTATCTGGATTTAATCCCCTTTAGGAAAAATATGGCACATTAGTGACCTATTTCAACACGTTTTAGTTGCGGATTTTTTTAGTAGTTAAATCTTTGAAAGTTCAGTTAATGTATTGCAGGTTCTGGAAAAGGAAGACATATATACGCTTTAATCTTTGGCATATCTTGTAGATAGATAAGACCGCTTTTGTTTTTCTTATTCGACAACAGTAACGTAAAAAAGTGTCGAGGTTTCGAAAAGAAATTCTTGGGTGTCTAACATGCCGAAAACATTTCGGAATGCTATTTCGCATTGATCCGTAAATCTTGTTGATAAGATAACCTTTTTCATTGGGATGTTTCGTTATACACATGCGTATCTTTTCATCCGATGTCATTTCTTTTGTGAAGGAAAAAGACATCCGATGTTACGTATTCTTTCTTTTTATCGTGGATTTAATTACTTCGATTCCGACATGTGTTGACTGCTGTATCATGTACTGCTTTCATCCTCACAAGGGCAGTTAGACACAAGGTCAGTTTTTAATATGGATAAAATCCAACTTCTGCGAAAAGCTCATTGTAATTTTTTTTTACAAAGGAATCACTACTTAACATGGATAAGGGCTAATGAATGCACAGTAGTCAATGAGAATAATATCGTGATAATCGTTAGTAGTGGACATTTGGTAAATTGGATTGCTTAATGGGTTGGCTCATCAAGAATTTGTTCGTTGGAAATCAGGAAAACGGAACAGAGTTTCACAAGTGCAGTTCTAAGAAAGAAGTTTTGTTCATAGAGACTAAAGCTGCTTTCAAAACTGCCAGCAACCACTGTAAAAGAGTAATAAAAAACGCGAGAGAGTCGTATGCTCAGTCCGTTAAATCCAAAGTAGCTGAACAGCGGCTTGGTTCCCACCAGTTTTGTCAAATATCAAACAGAGCCCTGAACAGAGCGTGTGCTCTATACCAACCATCATCAATGGACTTGAGATAATCTCGTCAGCAGCAGACAAAGCCAAACTCTTTGCCAAGAACTTTGAAGGTTGACGACTCTCTTTTGAACACTGTCCAGGCGTGGGAGACTAGTAGCAGATGCGCCAGCCTTAATGTAACAAAACTACTCCATACATGGGCAAATGGTGGTCTTGTAGAGTTACAGGATACTTTCAGGCTAAAGTAACTTTCTAGCACGGTATAGAGATCCCACCTTCCTCGCATTTAGAACATGTTTTGGAAGCATTCAGTACCATATATAATTTCATACATACATGTTTTAAAACTGCATCAAATATTCACGTTTTTTATATTTGTTGGGGGAAGGTAAAAGACGTAACCTCTGCGAACACCGAGGGTATACTATGCATACAAGGGTTGTTCTAAAAATGAGTACAAGCAAACATTAATTAGTTAGGAGGATAGCAACACCAAAATGTTTAAGTTTGTCTTTTTTTTATTATATTTTCATCCCAAACAAGGCACATTGCCACTTTGTTGTATATGGCTACTATCAGGGACATAGGCATCAGGGGTACTGGGTAGGGAGTTGGGCAACAAGATGTCGGTTCATGTTGCACTTGAACTTCTGCATGTCAGTACAGTTGGGGAAGCAGGGGCCCGGAAGGGAATTCCAAAGTCTAGCTGTCCTGGGAAAGAAACTATTGGAGTAGAAGGCTTTCTTACATCAGGGATAAATATGTTCCAATTTCTGTTAATTATAATAATAATGAGGATGAAAAGCATTAATCACACCTCCACTGGATGAAAGTGAAAAATACTGGGATCTTATTGTTACCCAAGTCCAGTGGGGTCCCATTGTCGTGGTCAACGAGAATGAAATGGCTGTTTTTATAAAGGTACTTAAAAAGGTGGAGAATAATGAAAGTCCGGGGAGACTTGTTGTTACTCAGATTTCAGTGAGTAAGCGTTATGATTGCCCGCTTGAGAACTCCTAGTGAGTACTATAATAATAATAATAATAATAATAATAATAATAATAATAATAATAATAATAATAATAATAATAATATAGCGGTGGAGCATGGAACTTAAGCAAAAATAGAGTAGAGTACTTGTTACTTATGATGCCTTCAAAAAATTTGGAAAATTTTAAAGCAGACGCTGTAGATCAACAGAAATAAATATGTTTTGAAAATACATATGAAGAACAACAAAAAAACTCTTAGAAATTAAATTATATAGCAGAAATTAAATTATATAATAGAAATTAAATTATATAGTAGAAATTAAATTATATAGTAGAAATTAAATTATATAATAGAAATTAAATTATATAGTAGAAATTAAATTATATAATAGAAATTAAATTATATAGTAGAAATTGAATTATGTAGTAGAAATTGAATTATGTAGTAGAAATTAAATTATATAATAGAAATTGAATTATATAATAGAAATTTAATTATATAGTAGAAATTAAATTATATAATAGAAATTAAATTATATAGCAGAAATTAAATTATATAATAGAAATTAAATTATATAGTAGAAATTAAATTATATGATAGAAATTAAATTATATAATAGAAATTTAATTATATAGTAGAAATTGAATTATGTAGTAGAAATTGAATTATGTAGTAGAAATTGAATTATGTAGTAGAAATTAAATTATATAATAGAAATTGAATTATATAATAGAAATTGAATTATATAGTAGAAATTAAATTATATAATAGAAATTAAATTATATAATAGAAATTTAATTATATAATAGAAATAAAATTATATAGTAGAAATCAAATTATATAATAGAAATTAAATTATATAGTAGAAATTGAATTATAAAATAGAAATTAAATCATATAATAGAAATTGAATTTTATAGTAGAAATTAAATTATATAATAGAACTTAAATTATATAGTAGAAATTAAATTATATAATAGAAATTGAATTATATAGTAGAAATTAAATTATATAATAGAAATTAAATTATATAGAAGAAATTAAATTATATAATAGAAATTTAATTATATAGTAGAAATTAAATTATATAGTAGAAATTAAATTATATAATAGAAATTTAATTATATAGTAGAACTTAAATTATATAGTAGAAATTGAATTATATAGTAGAAATTGAATTATATAGTAGAAATTAAATTATATAGTAGAAATGGAATTATATAATAGAAATTGAATTATATGGTAGAAATTAAATTATATAGTAGAAATTAAATTATATAGTAGAAATTGAATTATATAGTAGAAATTGAATTATATAGTAGAAATTAAATTATATAGTAGAAATGGAATTATATAATAGAAATTGAATTATATAGTAGAAATTGAATTATATAGTAGAAATGGAATTATATAATTGAAATTGAATTATATAGTAGAAATTAAATTATATAGTAGAAATTAAATTATATAGTAGAAATTAAATTATATAGTAGAAATTGAATTATATAATAGAAATTGAAAAAAATAAAAAACAACACCTGAGTAATATGCCTAGTAAGATATTCTGGTCAATTAATAAGTTGGATAAAAGAAGAGCTTAGACATCTTCATCAGTAGACTAGGAGACTAATGATCATGCATAAAGCACTCCACCCGAAGATATTGGCCGACTCAACGTGAAAAGGAGAAAAGATGGAAAATGTTTTGTAAGTATAAAGAACTTTGTGGATGACAATAGAAATTGAAAAAATGCATAACCCATGTGAGAAAGTTGAAGAATGAAAATACTGAATTTACCATCAATATTATTAGGCTGACAAAAAGGTTTTTACAGAATCTTTAATTTTGATTTCAAATGATGTATTTTCAAATACGTTTTCGTTATACTACCTTGACTTAATATCATTTTTTGTTCTATCTAATCGTTTAAATTACAATCGTTTTAAAACAATTGTCTTTTCTTCAGACTGTTAAATACAAGATGGAAAAAAGCAAAATGCTGAAGCAGCTCGCGATATAAACGAAACGTTTTACCCAGAAACTACTACCGAACGTACAGCACAATGGTGGTTTCAAAAATTTCCTGGCGGCGATGAGAGTCTTGAAGATGATAAGCGTAGTGGTCGGCCATGATCAATTAAGAGCTTTAGTCTGAGCCAATCCCCGCACAACTGTTTCTGAATCAGACGTAATGTATACGACGATTTCCAACCACTTAAGAGAGATTGGAAAGATAAAAAACTTGATAAATGGGTGTCTCACAAATTGAACGACAACCAAAAGAAACAACGTTATGAAGTGTCATATTCCTTATTTTACGCAACAGGAAAGACTCGTTTCCTGATCGGGTTGTGATTTGCGATGAAGATTAAGTTCTTTACGACAACCGGCGACGCTCAGTTCAGTGATTAGACGCTGACGAAACAACTCGAAGCCAGATTTGCTCCAAAAGAAGGTCATGCTGACTGTTTGGTAATCTACGACCCATCTTATCCATTACAATTTTTTGAATGCAGGCAAAAGCATTACGGCGAAGAAGTACTGTCAACAAATGGATGAAATGCATGAGAAACGTCGATAACAACACCCAGCATTAGTCAACAAAAAAGGCCCAATTCTCCCCCCCCACGACGATGCCCGACGGTATGTTGTTAAACCGACCCTGAATGATTTGAACAAATTAGGCTTCGAAGCTCTGTCTCATCTACGATATTCTCCAAACCTATCACCTACCGACTACCACTTTTTCCAAGCATCTAGATAACCTTCTGCGTGCGAAATACTTTAAAAACTTTAGCCTTATCCAAAACGCCCTCATCGACTTTATTGCCACCAGACCGCAAGATTTTTACGTTACTAGCATACACTTGTTTTATGTTGGCATTTTTACGTTACTAGAATACACTTGTTCTATGTTGACATTTTTACGTTACTAGCATACACTTGTTTTATGTTGACATTTTTATATTACTAGCATACACTTGTTTTATGTTGACATTTTTATGTTACTAGCATACACTTGTTTTATGTTGACATTTTTACGTTACTAGCATACACTTGTTTTATGTTCACATTTTTATGTTACAGGCATACACTTGTTTTATGTTGATATTTTTACGTTACTAGCATACACTTGTTTTATGTTGACATGTTTATGTTACTAGCATACACTTGTTTTATGTTGACATTTTTATGTTACTAGCATACACTTGTTTTATGTTCACATTTTTATGTTACTAGCATACACTTGTTTTATGTTGACATTTTTACGTTACTAGCATACACTTGTTTTATGTTGACATTTTTATGTTACAGGCATACACTTGTTTTATGTTGACATTTTTACGTTACTAGCATACACTTGTTTTATGTTGACATTTTTACGTTACTGGCATACACTTGTTTTATGTTGACATTTTTACGTTACTAGCATACACTTGTTTTATGTTGACATTTTTATGTTACTAGCATACACTTGTTTTATGTTGACATTTTTATGTTACTAGCATACACTTGTTTTATGTTGGCATGTTTACGTTACTAGCATACACTTGTTTTATGTTGACATTTTTATGTTACAGGCATACATTTGTTTTATGTTGACATTTTTACGTTACTAGCATACACTGGTTTTATGTTGACATTTTTATGTTACTAGCATACACTTGTTTTATGTTGACATTTTTATGTTACTAGCATACACTTGTTTTATGTTGACATTTTTATGTTACTAGCATACACTTGTTTTATGTTGACATTTTTATGTACCTAGCATACACTTGTTTTATGTTGACATTTTTATGTTACTAGCATACACTTGTTTTATGTTGACATTTTTATGTTACTAGCATACACTTGTTTTATGTTGACATGTGTATGTTACTAGCATACACTTGTTTTATGTTGACATTTTTATGTTACTAGCATACACTTGTTTTATGTTGACATTTTTATGTTACTAGCATACACTTGTTTTATGTTGACATTTTTATGTTACAAGCATACACTTGTTTTATGTTGACATTTTTACGTTACAAGCATACACTTGTTTTATGTTGACATTTTTACATTACGAGCATACACTTGTTTAATGTTCACATTTTTACGTTACGAGGACACACTTGTTTTATGTTGACATTTTTACGTTACTAGCATACACTTGTTTTATGTTGACATTTTTATGTTACTAGCATACACTTGTTTTATGTTGACATTTTTACGTTACGAGCATACACTTGTTTTATGTTGACATTTTTATGTTACGATCATACACTTGTTTTATGTTCACATTTTTACGTTACGAGGATACACTTGTTTTATGTTGACATTTTTATGTTATGAGTATACACTTGTTTTATGTTGACATTTTTATGTTACGAGCATACGCTTGTTTTATGTTGACATTTTTATATTACTAGCATACACTTGTGTTATGTTGACATTTGTATGTTACTAGCATACACTTGTTTTATGTTGACATTTTTACGTAACGAGGATACACTTGTTTTATGTTGACATTTTTACATTACGAGCATACACTTGTTTAATGTTCACATTTTTACGTTACGAGGATACACTTGTTTTATGTTGACATTTTTACGTTACAAGCATACACTTGTTTTATGTTGACATTTTTATGTTACGAGCATACACTTGTTTTATGTTGACATTTGTATGTTACGAGCATACACTTGTTTTATGTTGACATTTTTATGTTACGAGCATACACTTGTTTTATGTCCACATTTTTACGTTACGAGGATACACTTGTTTTATGTTGACATTTTTACGTAATGAGCATACACTTGTTTTATGTTGACATTTTCATGTTACGAGCATACGCTTGTTTTATGTTGACATTTTTATATTACTAGCATACACTTGTTTTATGTTGACATTTTTATGTTACTAGCATACACTTGTTTTATGTTGACATTTTTACGTTATTAGCATACACTTGTTTTATGTTGACATTTTTATGTTACTAGCATACACTTGTTTTATGTTGACATTTTTACGTTACTAGCATACACTTGTTTTATGTTGACATTTTTACGTTACGAGGATACACTTGTTTTATGTTGACATTATATGTTACTAGCATACACTTGTTTTATGTTGACATTTTTATATTACATGCATACACTTGTTTTATGTTGACATTTTTATGTTACTAGCATACACTTGTTTTATGTTGAAATTTTTACGTGACTAGCATACACTTGTTTTATGTTGAAATTTTTACATTACGAGCATACACTTGTTTAATGTTCACATTTTTACGTTACGAGGATACACTTGTTTTATGTTGACATTTTCACGTAACGAGGATACACTTGTTTTATGTTGAAATTTTTATGTTACTAGCATACACATGTTTTATGTTGACATTTTTACGTTACTAGCATACACTTGTTTTATGTTGACATTTGTACGTTACGAGCATACACTTGTTTTATGTGTGCATTTTTACGTTACTAGCATACACTTGTTTTATTTTGGAATTTTTATGTTACTAGCATACACTTGTTTTATGTTGACATTTTTATTTTACTAGCATACACATGTTTTATGTTGGCATTTTTACGTTACTAGCATACACTTGTTTTATGTTGACATTTATATGTTACTAGCACACACATGTTTTATGTTGACATTTATACGTTACAAGAATACCCTTGTTTTATGTTGACATTTTTACGTTACTAGCATACACTTGTTTATGTTGACATTTTTATGTTACTTGCATACACATGTTTTATGTTGACATGTTTATGTTACTAGCATACACTTGTTTTATGTTGACAGTTTTACGTTACAAGCATACCCTTGTTTAATATTGACATTTTTATGTTACTAGCATACACATGTTTTATGTTGACATTTATACGTTACTAGCATACCCTTGTTTTATGTTGACATTTTTACGTTACAAGCATACACTTGTTTTATGTTGACATTTTTACGTTACTAGCATACACTTGTTTTATGTTGGCATTTTAACGTTACAAGCATACACTTGTTTTATGTTGACATTTTTATTTTACTAGCATACACTTGTTTTTTGTTGCCAATTTTACGTTACTAGCATACACATGTTTTATGTAGGCATTTTACGTTACTAGCATTAACTTGTTTTATGTTGACATTTTTACGTTACAAGCATACCCTTGTTTTATGTTGGCATTTTTACGTTACTAGCATACACTTGTTTTATGTTGATATTTTTACGTTACTAGCATACACTTGTTTTATGTTGACATTTTTACGTTACTAGCATACACTTGTTTTATGTTGACATTTTTACGTTACTAGCATAGACATGTTTTATGTTGACATTTTTACGTTACTAGCATACACTGGTTTTATGTTGATATTTGTACGTTACAAGCATACCCTGGTTTTATGTTGACATTTTTATGTTACTCGCATACACTTGTTTTATGTTTACATTTTTACATTACGAGCATACACTTGTTTAATGTTCACATTTTTACGTTACGATGATACACTTGTTTTATGTTGACATTTTTACGTTACAAGCATATACTTGTTTTATGTTGAAATTTTCATGTTACGAGCATACACTTGTTTTATGTTGACATTTTATTGTTACGAGCATACACTTGTTTTATGTTGACATTTTTATATTACTAGCATACACTTGTTTTATGTTGACATTTTTATGTTACTAGCACACACATGTTTTATGTTGACATTTATCCGTTACAAGGATACCCTTGTTTTATGTTGACATTTTTACGTTACTAGCATACACTTGTTTTATGTTGACATTTTTATGTTACTAGCATACACATGTTTTATGTTTACATGTTTATGTTACTAGCATACACTTGTTTTATGTTGACATTTTTACGTTACAAGCATACCCTTGTTTAATATTGACATTTTTATGTTACTAGCATACACATGTCTTATGTTGACATTTATACGTTACTAGCATACACTTGTTTTATGTTGACATTTTTACGTTACAAGCATACACTTGTTTTATGTTGACATTTTTACGTGACTAGCATACACTTGTTTTATGTTGACATTTTTATATTACGAGCATACACTTGTTTTATGTTGACATTTTTATGTTACGAGCATACACTTGTTTTATGTTGACATTTTTATGTTACTAGCATACACTTGTTTTATGTCGACATTTTTACGTTACGAGCATACACTTGTTTTATGTTGACATTTTTACGTTACGAGGATACACTTGTTTTATGTTGACATTTTTATGTTACTAGCATACACTTGTTTTATGTTGACATTTGTACGTTACTGGCATACACTTGTTTTATGTTGACATTTGTACGTTACGAGCATACACTTGTTTTATGTTGGCATTTTTACGTTACTAGCATACACTTGTTTTATGTTGGCATTTTTATGTTACTAGCATACACTTGTTTTATGTTGACATTTTTACGTTACTAGCATACACATGTTTTATGTTGGCATTTTAGCGTTACTAGCATACACTTGTTTTATGTTGACATTTTTATGTTACTAGCACACACATGTTATATGTTGACATTTATACGTTACAAGAATACCCTTGTTTTATGTTGACATTTTTACGTTACTAGCATACACTTGTTTTATGTTGACATTTTTATGTTACTAGCATACACATGTTTTATGTTGACATGTTTATGTTACTAGCATACACTTGTTTTATGTTGACATTTTTACGTTACAAGCATACCCTTGTTTAATATTGACATTTTTATGTTACTAGCATACACATGTTTTATGTTGACATTTATACGTTACTAGCATACACTTGTTTTATGTTGACATTTTAACGTTACAACCATACACTTGTTTTATGTTGACATTTTTATTTTACTAGCATACACTTGTTTTATGTTGGCAATTTTACGTTACTAGCATAGACATGTTTTATGTTGGCATTTTACCTTACTAGCATACACTTGTTTTATGTTGACATTTTTACGTTACAAGCATACCCTTGTTTTATGTTGACATTTTTACGTTACTAGCATACACTTGTTTTATGTTGACATTTTTATGTTACTAGCATACACTTGTTTTATGTTGACATTTTTACGTTACTAGCATACACTTGTTTTATGTTGACATTTTTACGTTACAAGCATACACTGGTTTTATGTTGATATTTTTACGTTACTAGCATACCTTTGTTTTATGTTGGCATTTTTACGTTACTAGCATACACTTGTTTTATGTTGACATTTTTACGTTACTAGCATACACTTGTTTTATGTTGACATTTTTACGTTACTAGCATACACTTGTTTTATGTTGACATTTTTACGTAACTAGCATACACTTGTTTTATGTTGACATTTTTACGTTACAAGCATACACTGGTTTTATGTTGATATTTTTACGTTACAAGCATACCCTTGTTTTATGTTGGCATTTTTACGTTACTAGCATACACTTGTTTTATGTTGACATTTTTACGTTACTAGCATACACTGGTTTTATGTTGATATTTTTACGTTACAATCATACTCTTGTTTTATGTTGACATTTTTATGTTACTAGCATACACTTGTTTTATGTTGACATTTTTACGTTACTAGCATACACTTGTTTTATGTTGACATTTTTACGTTACTAGCATACACTTGTTTTATGTTGACATTTTTACGTTACTAGCATACACTTGTTTTATGTTGACATTTTTACGTTACAAGCATACGCTTGTTTTCTGTTGACATTTTTACGTTACTAGCATACACTTGTTTTATGTTGACATTTTTACGTTACTAGCATACACTTGTTTTATGTTGACAAAAGTGTTTTGATTCTGATAGTGCTATTGCGATCGGTAAATTTTTGTTTCTTTTGTTTTTTGTCAATCAAATTTTATTTTCTTTTGTTTCCTGTCAATCAAATAACGAACAGAAACACTTGCTGTTGTCGTCATCGTCATCTTAGACGTTTTTGTTGCTCTTCTTCTTCTTCTTCTTCTTCTTCTTGTTCTTCTTCTCAATAGCAGCTATTATAAACGTTATTAATAATAAAAAAACATCACAACATACACTTGGTTTTAGAAATCCATTTGTCAGTTTATTTTTTTCTTTATTGAGATGTTCATACGTCAGAAGGATGAGGATCATTTGGTCATCCTGAAGGGATGATGGATTATACGTGCCAAATTGTGAAGCAAACGTTTCGCAATTCTAACATCTTCTTTCCTGAGTCGGCAGTGCTTGATTTTAGTGGAAAGCAGAAGTCCAAGACGACTGGAAACGATGCCGAGATAAACGTAAAACGGAGAGCATATACACCACCTGGTAGTCTCAAATGGTCTCTCCTTTTAAAATTAACCAGGCTCAACGATGCTTTACTTGATCTTACAAGAATCGGTATGTCCAAGTTATTATACCGTATATTTTTAATATTATATATGTATATGCATAAAACGCTCAATCCTGTTCCCCATAGCGAGACGGAGTAGCTATCTAAATCCAACTACCCTATCCTTTCTCTCGGTTTGGTCGAAAGAGACATCTTATCTACTCATTCTCCACGTCAGTTTATCGACTTTTTGTTACCGTTACGTCACTGCCAGACCACGTAAATTCTAGTCAACTTCTAACCTAAAATTCTGCTTATTCTTAACCTTACGTGGAAATTTACATATTTACAATCCTATTATTTTACACACCCGCTCTTTAATTTGCTATACTAAGCGTTAGACGGAAAGAAGCCTTCCGGTGAATTGTCTAATGATTGCAAATTCACCGATGCGTGTCGCTAGGATATGAACAGAAAGAAGAAACTGAAAAGTTGGCGCGTGTGTGTGGCAGAGACGTTGGAATTGTAAATCTAAAGAAACCAGGCCGACAGATATTGGTGGAATGGTCAGAGAATCGATTTTTGTCATCATTATTCAGTTTTTTGCTTGATGACTATTCAAAGAAACGACCACTGATGTTCCTTTTAGCTTTTAATAGACAACAGTTTCGATTTCTTTTTGTCTACACTCTATCGGGTTTATTGAACAGACTAGTAAAAGATAAATAAGAAAGCATAATAAAAGCAAATACAGATCTAATGAGGAAATAATCAATCCGCTAATAAAGAAAGAAATGAGTATAGCTACATTAATATTATTATAACTAGTGAACACCTTCCGTCAAAACTGACGGGAAATTGTTTCGCGATTGTTTACATCAATCTATATACATATAAAAGTGAGAATGTATGTGTGTAAGGACATTTCTCAACCTATATACTCAACGAATTTTTTATCTACATACTAGAAATTTGGTATATAAGATATTCAGACACATGAAAAACTTTTAAACCGTTTTCATCCGAAAAAAAAACAAACAAAACGAACTGCTAAGCGGTCAAAGGTTATCATACATGCATCACTCTCTTTAGGTTCTAGTTTCAATCTCAGCTCGATTATTTTTCTCTTTTTTACTCACAAGAAAAGAAGTGAACGGTTTAGAAAAAAAAAAACCAATAATACTCGCATGCACATGTCTCACGTAAAATATAATATTTATGCGGATTTTACGACCAGGCAACGCTGGGTGGCCTGATAGTATTGATATAAAACAGTAGAATTACGTCTGTAATTTAAATTTTCTCACTAAATAAAACAGTAGACGTATGTAGATATGTGTGTCTGTGCGTAAGTATTCACCCGATAAATTCTTAAACTACAGGTCACATAACACTGAAATAAACAGGAAATACTAATTGCAGAGAAATAGGATGATTTCCAACGAGTAAAACCTTTGTTTGGGTGAATGAAAAACGCGTCCAGAAATATGTCGGCAAGTTGAAATGCAAGGTGTTTATTTCAACCTGCCGATATATTTCTATTATTTTTGCGCATGCGCAAATTCATTCATAGCTTAAAGTGGTTTAATTTTAAATCTTCATTACTCATCTGTCGATAGCTCAAACGGTAGGGAACGCGGCTGGTACGCTAAATGTTTTAGTTTCGATTCTAAATGGTGGCACCCAAGTTATTTCGTTTTTTAATTTTAGAATCAGTACTATATATATATATATATATATATATATATATATATATATATATATAATATACAATCGAGAATTGGCTCTATTCCAATAATGAATAAGAAATCTGCATAAATGAAAATATCATATTTAAGCGTATTTACGACTAAACAAGATCGCTCTTGTCATATATAATTTACCAGTTTATAATCGAAACAATTGTAATATCTTCCTCCTTTGTTTACATTTTTTTTTAAAATGGCGAAAAGGCAATAGAACAACTAAAGCGACTAATTACGAAACAGTTAAAGATATGTTAAAAATATTTCGTTTTCTAAAAAGTGGGAAAATATAAAATAAAGTGTACTTATGTAGAACAAGGATCTCGGCATGGTCGACATATTCCAGGCAGTTTACATAAATCATCGGAAAGTGCTGAAAAAAACTTTATGAAAACACTGTATACGCTCTGGTGCCAATATGGCATCGGTTGAAATGAATGAATCTCGTCTTGGGGAGGCTTCATGTTTTGACAAGCTTCTGGGCGCGACCTTTACTTTCGACCTGAAATGGAACACGTATATCAAATCCATTGCCAAGGTCGCTTGAAAAATGTAGGATGTTTCTACCGCTCGAGTAGATATCTCCCTCCTGATGCAATTCTCTAACTATATAAAAGCCAGGTACAGCCAGGTACGCCCAACGATGGAGTACTGTTGCCACATCTCGGCAGGAGCTGCTAGAAGCAGCTTATCTTGCTTTGACAGAGTTCAAAATAGACTTCGTAGCTTAGCGGGGGATGCCTTTTTCGCTTCTCTGCAACCTTTTTCCCACAGAATAGACGTTGCGAGCCTGTCTCTGGTCATCGTTATTTTCATAGCAAGTGCTCGTCTGAGCTTCAATTTATAGCCACCCCCTCGCCAAACTTTCACGAAAAACACTCGTCTAGCCAAAACCACTATCAATAATTTTCCACACTCTTTATCTGTGCCTTAACCTAAATGTAGATTCCATGAACAAAGTCTCTTTCTTAGAACTGTGGAACTCTCTTCCGATTGCCTGCTTTCCAGCTAACTACAGCACCAGCTGACTACAACATGATTATCTTCAAGTCCAACGTAAACAAGTTCTTGATGAACCGTCCCGCTAAGTAATCAAATTTACAAAATTCCCACTGCTTATGTTTACTACGCTATAATCACATTGACTAATGTATACCCATTAATCCTTATCCTCGTGTGGCCTCCAGGCCTTGATAAGTGATGATTCCTGTGTAAAAAAAAATACGCATCAAGTGCGCTTGAAAGCCAAATCACAACGTAAAATTAAGAAAATAAATAAATATTTTACTTGTTTGAAATTTATAACATAAATATATTTCGGAGATAAACTCCATCCTCAGTATGTTTTTTTTCTTTTTTTATTTCTTCTTTCTTGGCCTTTACAAACAGACTTTTCTTTCTCCAACTTTACATGGCAAGAAAGAAGAAAAGAAAAAGAAAGAAACAAACAACATACTGAGAATGGAGTTTAACTCCGAAATATATTTATGTGATAAATTTCAAACAAGTAAAATATTTGTTTATTTTCTTAATATTCCGTTGTGATTTGGCTTTCAAGCGCACTTCATGCGTATTTTATTTTATTCAAATTAAATCAACGTTTCTATAATGGAATTCACACACTTGACGAAAAAATTTATGAGTTTTTTTTTTCGCAAAAACGCTGGCAAATTTTCAAGAAAATTCTTTTAAATACAAAAGAAACAAAGCATGTTTAAAACGTTATTAAACAGTTAAAAATTAAGAAAAAACCCCAAACAAATCGTTTTTATAACCGAAAACAATTACCCTATGGAAATTTCAACGAAAAAAAATACGTATGCATTTTACGGACCGTGCTGAAATAATAACATCATTATTAAGAAAGCTATCCTTTACACGGAAGGGAAGGTTTTTTAACTAATCTATATGATCACCTAAGAATTTAATAAACAAAATAATCCTTTTGTCAGTTGTCGATTTCTATGATTCATTGGCTAAGCGTTTCGGCACTTTTCGGCGGTTTACGTAAACTGTCTGAAATAAGCAACATTAACGAGGTCTCTAACTGCATAAGAAGATTCCTTCAATTTTGACAGACGATAGATACTCACTGTAAGGATGCCTGCACATGGAATTTTTGTGGCAAGAGTTGCGCAATCTTCAACCACACTTCTCCTGAGTTAAATACCAGGTTCAGGACGACTGGAAACAATGCGATAAGATAAGCGGAGAGCACATACAGCGCCTAGAATTTTCAAGTGGTCACCCATTTGGTACTAGCCAGGCTCAACGTTGCTTAACTTCGATGATATGACGACGAGAACTGGCGTGTCAACGTGATTATGAGTATCTGCATATTGCGAACTTGACGCAATTATTTCTTCTTCTTTTGTAAAAGTTAGTTTTTATTAGTTCATGGAGATGATGGTCATTCCCATAGCCAATGGCCGTTAGGGCACATCGGATTTCGTTCATTAGTCATTGGCATAAGAAACCCGGCGGGGTTTATTTCTTTTTTCTGTCCGCAGTTGTGTCTTGTTCCATAACTAACTAGCCTTTTCTATCGGTCAATTAACTCCGAGAAGGTTAAAATTATCGATGTTTGCCAGCATCATGACGCAGCTGTTATCTCGGCGTTTTCCTTTTACTAAACTAAATTCTTTATCAAGATGTTTATAACATTCGTATCAACACGGGTGATTTTTTTTATTGTTCTTTTTGATTGAGATCACCGCTTATAACGGCCCAGAGGCCACTCTAGGATAAGGGTTTATTATTTTATTAGTGTTAGGTAGATGGTGATACAACACTATTCAATCCAGGAGTAAAAGAAAAAGGAGAAAGAGATAGAAAGAGAGAAGAGCGAAGAAAAGAGAGAAGAAAAGAAAAAAAGGAAAAAAGAGATAAAAGATGCAGAAAAAAGAGAGCAAATAACAATAATAAAAAGAAATAGGGTAAAAAAGTATGAACAGTTTTATTGTGAAAACGATAGATACAGAAGAAGAAAGAAAAGGAATAGATCAAAAGAGACAGAGAGAAAGTAAGAGAGAAAGAGAAGAGACATAAAGCGAGAAAGGGCGAGAAAAGATCCTTATAGCAACAACTTCACGCTGCTATTTTCTCTTGCCAATTAGCAAACTGTCTACTCATATCTTCTCATAAAAAACTAACATGTTTTGTATAAACTACACTTAATACAAGGAGACAAGTCAGAATACTGTTTCACATTAGATAAAAATCCTTTTTCACTGAAGTTTATGGTTGATGGTTAATTTGTCAGGTAAATTATATTTTACTGTACTTAATTTGATGTTAAGTAACATTGGTAAGTTCGTGTTTGTTGTTTTAGTAGCCGATTACCCACCGTTTAGCGCAGAGTAAAGACGAAAAATTGATCTTAATTATATTATATCGTATTTATGTTTTGACGTTCTGGGTGAAGGCAAGAGTTCTTATTACTGGGGGTAGTAGTCACTCCTACTTATATACAAAAGTAATAATGAATACACAAAAGTAATAATGAAAGATAAAATGGCTGACCGGATGAAATGTAAGTCACTGAATTCAAACGCAGTAAGCTTAATATATTATACCTTATAGTTTGTTATACTGATTGTGATACCTTCCACACGTGTAAAATGACTCCAGCTTCTCATTAAAAAGGTTCAACACATCATAAAACATACATATTTCATATTACTACACTCAAGGCTCTAGTTTACGCTACTGAATTAACAATAGCTAGATGTAACACCAATGGATTGATAACATCTTTATGGGTGTTAATAAAAGCAGAGCGTAATGCTTGATGAGATCCGGCGAGATAACATTTATGCTAAACTTTATTGCAGGCACAAGTGTATGCGAGAGAAAATAATGAGAAATCAACGATATTTAAATGATAGCTTTACAAAGAATAACAAAAATAGAAACAATGAAAGAATTTTTATTTCATATCTGAAAGCAAAACCAGAACATGATTTCATGTAGTTATTTAACATAATCCAATGCTTGTATTATCTAAAATCTTCGGACTATTGTTCTCATCTTGACTGTTGTTTTCACATCATTTCGGTCGATGTAACTGTTGCTTTTCTTCAGGTGTATTGTCGAACTCGGGAATGTTTATGTCGAACTTGGGAATTTGGAAAAAAGTCAATTGTGAATTACTTAGGACTTTCATCCAGTCATGGCTTACAAAATGAGAGAGGAGCATTCTACCCCCGTATAGTGAATAAAAGATTCCGTTCGAAATTCTGTCCAAATTACCTAATTCGACAGAAACATTTCCGAATTCGACAAGATACACCCGAAGAAGGTCGGAGGTTACATTGACCGAAACATTGTGAAAATGGCACTCAAGATGATATCAGTAATCCGAAAATTCTAAATAATACGAATAGCCAATCCTCATCTTTAAAATTCAGAAACGAAATCCAATATTGAGAAAATGTATGTGTACAAACATAGTTACATTTCATTTATTAGAAAAACAAAACAGAACAAAAACTTATTTTATACCGTATTTTTAATATTCAATAGTGATAGATTTGATTTAGCATAAGTATAAATAATGAAACTAAATTTCGATTAAGAATTGATTATTTAATTAAGTTAATTAACTAAAAAAGCGATGTGTCAATTAGTTAAATATTATAATTATATATGCTACATATTAAGGATCATAGAGCAGTGAGTAGCGATTAAGTTAGCTAGTGTAAGTTTTTACGAGGGTCAGTTTTAGTACATGTAACGATAACTTATCTGCAAACAGGGATATGAATTAAAGCGGCTAAAAGGTCAAATTATATAGAAAAAAAAGGAACAATATGGTTGCGTTTTCGAACAAAAGATAACCATAGTTTTTCACTCCAGTCTCTCCGTGAAGCTGTGCAGGTAGGACACAGTGTAATAATGTAGTAACTTTAAAGGACATCTATGTTTCTAAATTATGAAAACTAAGTTAAGAAGGAAATACTTTTAGCCATTTAGTCTCTCCTAAAGACAACCCGCGCACGTATGGGAAGAAGATAATTTTTGTGTTTATTGATCGTGGATGAAAAATAACAATAAAAGATTTATTAGAGACTGTTCCTCATACAGAAAAACTAGGTCAAACACACACATATAAGTGGCCGTGTCTGTTTTTTGAGGAACAGTCTCTACCAAATATGCCGAGAACAGTTTCTACCAAATATGCCAGGACAATCTTCAAGTATTCTGGTGAAAGAACTGACCCATTAAATTATCGCTCCATTAGCCTCCTCCCGCTTTTCGCCAAAATATTTGGGTCCTTAATTAATCAAGTTCTAGTCCAACACCTTACAGCTGCTAAACTTGTGACCGACAAAAATATGGATTTAGGCAATCCTGTTCCACAGCAGAT
>NC_136491.1:145325493-145355493 GCF_053919585.1 Euprymna scolopes
CTACGTATTTCAAACGATACAATTTTTGATAAATGTGTTAGTCATGGTCTCATGAAATGAAAATTATGTTAGTACTACAAAAGTAAGGCGCTCACGAAAACACGAAATATATTAAATACATTTTGTAAACTGGAACAGATGTTGTAGAAACTCTATAGAAAGTGTTTGGAGAACGGGGTAGTTTATTTCATACTCGTTATACATGTTTCAATATAATTAAAGAAGACGAAAATCAAATGAAAATTTAGTGGCATACGCTGGAAAAGTAAATGCTCAGTGTGAAGGTTCAAGGAGACATGTTTCAATGCTTAATATTTGCATAGGGTTTGACATCGAATAAAGATAAAGTAATTCGGTTGAATATTTTGACTATGCTAGAACAAGATATGAGAATTACACTACAAAAAGCATGGAAAGAATTCCAGAAATTAATTAATATCAGACAGGATAACATATGTATTGAAGACAAAAATGTTGCCTGAATAAATAATATAAAACGTGATTACAATTTTATTGCATACCTTCTAAGAGTTCGAATCATGCTACAAGTAGATGTTTTTTTAGGAATAAGATTTGTTTTTAATGTGCACAAACTAGGACATAAGCTTTCAATGTGTAGAAAATAATTCAGAAGCCTGAAAGGATAAATGCAGTTTTATCGAAACTGACGGTAAATAACGAGAAAAAATATGTAGACCTGAAAGTTAATGGTCGAAATATTACTTGTTTGCTGAATACGGAGAATGGCATTTCTACAATTGACGTAACCACCTGAAAAGAGATACGCAAACCGAAATTACGAAATACAGACAAAAGGATATTTCGGGAAGCAGGCTAAAATCTATAAAGGAGAAATTGATGCTAAGGTAACACTCGACAGTATAAAACGAAGATTTACGTCAGGGAAAAATACAAATCTATTCGGTATTAATTTAATAGTTTTATTGAATTTATGGGAGAAGCCGATAAAAGCGTTTTGGTAGAGATTAAATGCGTTAAGTATGGCAAAATCAAAACAAACTGAAAATGTTATTAAGGATTTATAAATCGAATTTAATAAAGTGTTTTACAGACGAACTTGGTTGTTGCACGAAGACTGAAGTAAGTCTTGAATTAAAAAAAAACAACATAAAACCAGTATTCAAGCATAAAAGAAAAATTCTATTTTCATCGTTAGACAACGACCTATGGATATTAGAAGAAAATGGAGTAATTAAAAAAGTAGATTATCCGAATGGACATCACATGCAGTCTACGGGAAATAGAAAAACAATGAGAAAAATGTCTGCACAAAATAAGGAACCATTCATATCTACTTCTCATATCAGAGAAGATATTTTCAAAGTTGAATGGAGGCAAAACCTTCTCGAAAATCGATTTGCCAGACAATTTTCTGCAAGTCAAGGTCAAAAAATAATGTTCAAAGTATTTAACCATTAACATACATAATGCGTTATATAAATAGGGGCCCATCCTGGACCCAACAGAGGTCCATCCTTGGCCCAACTCTCTTCCTGATCTACATCAATGATCTCCCAAAACACACACTTAAATCATTCATTGACATCTATGCTGATGACACGACCATCTATGGCAACATATCAAAGGCCGTAAATTACAAAGTGCTCTCTAATTCTCTCTCTTCTGATCTTGAGCGCGTGGTACAGTGGGGGAAGAGGTGGCTAGTCACTTTTAATGCATCTAAAACAAAGCTTCTATCTTTTTCATCATCAACGCTCTGATCCCCATTTGGCATCAATTGAAATGGATGAATCTCGTCTAGGGGAGGCTCCATGTTTTGATAAGCTTCTGGGTTTGACCTGTACTCCTAATCTGAAATGGAACACATGCATCAAGTCTGTTGCCAGGGTCGCTGGGAAAATAGTGGGATCCTTCTACCGCCCCAAGGATGGGAGTACTGATGCTACATCTGGACAGGAGCTGCTAAAAACAGCTTATCCTGCCTTGACAGAGTACAAAATAGGCTTCGTGGCTTAGTGGGGATGCCTTTTTTTCTTCCCTGCAACCTCTCTCCCACAGAAGAGACGTTGCGAGCCTGTCTTTGTTTTATCGTTATTTCCATGGCAAGTGCTCGTCTGAGCAATCTCTGCTCCCCTCTCGCCAAGCTTTCAGAACAAACACCCGTCTAGCTGAAACCACTGTCAATAATTTTCCTCACTCCTTATCTGTGCCTTAATCAAAACATAAATTCTATGAATAAAGCTTCTTTCTTAGAACTGCACGCCTGTGGAACTGTCTACCGCTTGCCTGTTTCCCACCTGACTTCAACTTGGATGTCTTCAAGTCCAACATAAACAAATTCATAATAAACTGCCCCTTAAGTAAGACACTTTATCAAATCTCCAATACTAACGAATACTAAAACACTATCCCATTGATTACTGTACACGCAATAACCCTTATCCCCGAGTGGCTTCTGGACCTTGATAAGTGGTGACCTCCATGTAAAAAAAAAAATTTAAAACGGCTGCTTTTTAGGTTTGAAAGTCACACTAAGCTTTTTCAACAGATTATGGATGCGATGATGTCTGATCTGAAACACGCAATGGCATATTTAGACGACTAGACGTTCTTAACATTAGGAGGTTGGGAGTGTCTATTCCTAAACTTGTTCTTACAATGAGGAGGTTGGATGTTGGGCAACAACAACAACAACAACAACAACAACAACTGTACTTTATTGTTTTTACGAGGAGGGGCATGTTTGATTATAAACTAATTTTTTTTTGGAGAATGTTTACCTTATATCCACCAACACACTTGGCATTAAAATGACGACTTTTCTAAGTTTTCCACTATGTTGATTAAGAAAATTTCATTCATATTTGGCGGATACAAGTAGTTTTCGCGATATTACGCCCTGCATTATGCGCTTTAAGTTACTAGCAGCCAGATTAGTATGCACAGGCGAAGAACAAATCTAATCATATCCGACTGATACTGCCATCCACAATTTGTTTGTTGGTTCATAGTATTTGTGCGTGGAGATTCTGATAGCGATTATCCAGGTTAAATTTCTGGCAAATGTTTTGACAGACACTCCCACTAGCAAAATGGGTGTTTATTTGAAAAGCCGTTCTTAACATGGGGATATTGCGGGTGACCTTCCGAAAGTCGTTCTTAACATGAGGAAGTTGGAGTTGAACAACAACAACAACAACAAAAAAAAAAAAAAAAAAAAAAAAAAAATAACAAGAGCTGTACTTTAATTTTTCCACGAGAGGAACTGCGGTATGTTTCGTCGAGCAACGTCAGTTAACGGGTCTTGCTAGTATATATAATATATAGCCACATACAAACTCATTTGAAATATAATATAGGATTCTGACCTTTTACTCTCTCAAACGCCCGACTTGTCTTATTCATGACTTGCTTCTTTCTTTGCCCGCCCATCAACATGTAAACATAGTGAAATGGATTAAATGCCTTTCGAATGCGAGGCGGCCTTGTCATTCTCCCAAAAAGGCCAGTCATCGATTTGGACTGACGTTCCTTCCCAGAAGAAACGATGAAATAACTAACAAACTTCGTGGAACTTTGAAGCGAATGCAAAAACAAAAGAAATGCATTAAGAATTTGAAAAGGCAAAAAGAAAACGAAATAAGAAAATCCATCCAACTAGCGTTTCCCCACAGTCTAGCCGGAGGCAAAAACATATGGGTGTATCTGTACATACATAAATGTGTGCGTGTATCTTTGTATACATACGAGAACACACGAAATTATATATATATATATATATATATATATATATGTATATGTATATATATATATATATACGTTTATATTTATATTTATACACACATGGATAGAAACAACTACATACATAAAAATAAATTCGTATATTTATGCATCGATACATCAAATAAGTCATAAATATTCATATGTATATCGTTCCATCCATCGGGAGAAAAACATTTTGTTCATTTTGTATACATACATTAAATAGATAGTGCATATGCACACACAACACACACACAAACACACACACGCACACAGACACACACACACGCACACGCACACACACACACACGCACGCACATTTACACACACACACGTACACACACATACACATACACAAAAACACGCACACATATATGCAAATGTATATATTTGCCTGGGTCTGTGTGTGTAGGCGGTTGAGAAAATAAACACATAATTATACGTATATGTATACGTATACATAGATAAACATGAACACATACACAAAAATGGACACGCACAATTATGAACAAATTCTCCAAGTTATTCATAAAGATTCACACACATACTGACGTACTCACGCGCAGGCATATATACCTTCCAATCTGTCAGAAAAAAAAAACACTTTGTTTATTTCGTATATGCATATTCAAGATATATTTGTGCCTTCGTGCATAGTACGCGCGCGCGCACACACACACACACACATTTGTCTTTATGTGTGGATGGTTGAGAAATTAAGTAGACGTTTTTCAATCCGATTGACAGAACAACCGACCCAACGGAATTTCCTCAGGATGGACAAAACAGTTTTTTCCTGCTTCATCGTCGTGATTAGAATGTCATGTCTCTAGTGGCATCGTTCTTTTCTCTGAAGATTCACATATTTCTCCCTTTTCTCTCTGTTTATAATATATAGATATATATATATATATATATATATTCTTGGAGGTTTTTAACTTGTAAATCTATATAAAAATACTAAACAAATTGGAACATTTTTTTAGTCCTAATTGTGAAATTATTTTGTCAGTAAATAATTTAATCTCCTGAAATCGCTAAATGTAATTGCTCTCTCGAATTCACGAGAGTCCTAGATTTTCTGGGGATTAAAAAACAAAACAGTTTATTAAAAAAAGGTGCCTAGCAGTGTTGATCAAGCACTACCTCCCTTAAAAAATAGAAATATTTTGATTATGGAATCCCGTTTTTTTTCCAGATTAATTCATATTAACCTATTCATAGTATAAAAAAATCCTTACTTGTGTCATTCGTCCTAGTCTTCAAAAAGGAAATTATTTTTTCATTTACTCTACTGTGTTATATATATATATATATATATACATATATATATATATATATATATATATATATATATATATATATATATATATATATATATATATATATAAGCACGTCTGATTGAACACGACAGAGTTATTCTTTTTTCCGATCTTTCTGGATGGATTAATTACAGCAGACATGTTATATAAAATGGTACCCAAAAGTTGTTGTTCGGCCATATTCTTCTCAAGCACTTTCTATCGGGGCATCCGATTATCATCAGGAGCGATTGTTATTGTTTTCTTTTTCTTTTTCTTTGAGGCTTGGTATATATATATATATATATATATATATATATATATATATATATATATATATGTATATATAGGTGGATGCAGGAGGGTTGGCGGAGAATTTTTTTATTTTATTAATTTCGATTTTCCTTTTTATTCTTTATTTATTAAGTTTCTTGTTGGTTATTAAATACCGTTAGTATGTTTGCCTTGGTGTTAAATGAGATCCGCTTAAAAAGGGGCTGTAGTTTTTTGATAAATACAGCTTCTAGTAATTTTAGTCGTCGTGTGCATTTGTTAAGGTATTAGTTAAGATATTTCTATTGTTGGGCGAAGTAGGTTTTTTATCGGTGTGTTTTATGGTACTATTGTCAGCTAAATGATAGGTTAGTCGTCGGGAGAGTGTTGTTGTTGTGTGTCCTATGTATGTGTTGTATGAGTTTTAGAGTGGGGTTGGAAACAATTTTGCCTACAAAGGGTCAAATATATTCATACACTACATTAGTTTGGTTTAGTGTGGTGTGAGTGTTGTTATTGTTTTATTATTATCTTGGAAGTTTTAAATTTAGTATAATATATTATTATTTTGATATTTTTGTTTTGGTCGGTGGGTTTGGTGTATATTTTAACCAGGTATGTTATTATTTTTTAATCTGTTTTATAGTTAGGTTTTTATAGTATACTTTGATGGTGTCGTTTTCGTTAGGGTTTATGTTTTTATTGTGGAGTGAGTTTAAATAGAGTTTTATGTGTTTATCGACGATTTTATTGGGAAAGTTATTGTTTATTAGGGTTTGTTTTATGTTTGTTAGTTCTTTGTAAAATATTTGTCGAGTTGATGCTATATTATATGAGCAGTGAATGAAATTTTTTATAAGGGCAGTTTTATATTTTCTAAGCATTCACTATGGTAATTTAGGATTATTGCGTTACTGTTGGTGTTTTTTTTTTGTATGTTGAAGTTGTGTATTTAGTGGGGTTGCTTGAATCTACTAATACGTCGAGAAATGGTATTTTGTTATTTATGTTTGGTTCATTCGTGAGTTTTAGGAAAAATTGTGTTTCTAGGTTTAATTTGAGTTTTTTGAATGTCTTGTACTGATTCGGCTGCAATGAATATGTTGTCTACATATCGGGCAAAGATAGTGGGTTTATTTTTTGATCTGAGAAGATTTTATTTTCAAAGTGGGTCATATAGTATTCTGCGAATGTTGGACCTAGAGGTGATCGCAAAATGAAATTAAAACATCGCTTTGCAAATGGAAAAAACCGGTCTCGACGGTATTCCAATTATAGTATTAAAAAAATTACAACCAGAACTTGCCCCCATACTTTCCAAACTGTTTAAGCGTTGCCTTAAGGAGAAGTGCTTCCCAACACCCTGGAAAATCTCATCAGTATACCCTGTATTTAACAATTCAGGTGATAAGTCATCCCCCTCTCAGTACAGACCAATAAGTCTCCTGTGTGTCATGAGTAAGTTGCTGGAATCCACAATAAATAGAGAAGTAGTCAACCACCTAAGCAGAAATAACCTTGTTAGCGATACGCAATATGGTTTCTGCTCTGCGAGATCTATAGCAAGTGTGCTAACGGTTATATCTCATAGGAATAGCGAATCTCTCGACAAAGGCTTCATTTCTAGGGCAATTGCTCTCGACATATCAAAGGCCTTCGATAAGGTTTGGCATAACGGCCTACTACACAAGATTTCCAGCTACGCTTTAACTGGAAATGTTTTCTCTATCATTAAGTCATTTCTCTCAGATAGGCTCATAAGAATAGTGGTTGATGGGCAGAGATCAGAGGCCCACAGTATTAATGCTGGAGTCCCTCAAGGGTCCATACTAGGCCCAACTCTCTTCCTGATCTACATCAATGATCTCCCAAAACACATACTTAAACTATTCGTTGACATCTATGCTGATGACACGACCATCTATGGCAACACATCAAAAGCTGTAAATGATGATGTTCTCTCTGATTCTCTCTCCTCTGATCTTGAGATCGTGGTACAGTGGGGAAAGAAGTGGCTGGTTACCTTTAATGCATCTAAGACCGAGCTCCTATCTCTACATCATAAACGCTCTGATCCCCACCTGGCATCAATTGAAATGGAGGGCTCTCGTCTCAGGGAGGCCCCAGGCTTTGATAAGCTCCTGGGTTTGACCTTTACACCTGATCTTAAATGGAACACGTACATCAAGTCTGTGGCCAAGGTCGCTGGAAAGACGGTGGGATCTTTCTACCGCTCCAGAAGATATCTCACTAATGATGCAATTCTCTATCTATATAAGAGCCAAGTACGTCCAAAGATGGAGTACTGCTGTCACATCTGGGCGGGGGCTGCTAAAAAAAGCCTATCCTGCCTTGACAGAGTACAAAATAGACTCCGTGGCTTGGTGAGAGATGCCCTTTTCTCTTCCCTGCAACCTCTTTCCCACAGAAGAGACGTAGCGAGCCTGTCATTGTTCTATCGTTATTTCCATGGCAGGTGCTCGTCTGAGCTCCATTCTCTGGTCCCCCCTCGCCAATCTTTTTCAAAAAACACCCGACTAGCTGAAACCACCGTCAATAATTTTCCCCACTCCCTATCTGTGCCTAAATCAAAACGTATATAGCATGAATCAAAGCTTCTTTCTTAGAACTGCATGCCTGTGGAACTCTGTTCCGCTTTCCTGTTTCCCTCCCGACTTCAACCTGGATGTCTTCAAGTCCAACACAAACAAATTTCATGATGAACCGCCCCCCCCAAGTAATGACACCTTCCCAATTCTCCAATACTATTGCTACTCTATCCCTTTGATTACTGTACACACAATAACCCTTATCCCTGAGTGGCCATTGAGCCTTGATAAGTTGTGAACTCCATGTAAAAAAACAACAAAAAAACGAGCCTCTGTCTTATAAAATAATCTTCCATTGATATTATCAGCTGGCCTTTTCTGTTTGTGCAATGATAAAACTTCTCAAATGCACTTGTGATGTTAGATTGTATAAGGGTGTTAAAATCGGTATTTTTGTTTAACCGGATTTTTTTGTGATCGTCTATTTTTTGATACTTACAAGACGCATTTCAATACAAAATATACGTAAGAACACTGCAAGACACATCAAGTACCTTCGTGCGAAATTTCCAAAAAAATCGGCCCAACCATTTCCGAGTCCATAGCGAACGGACTCACACAGAAAAAAATCCCCTTTACATAATATTAGATAGATATGTAGACAATTACATTGTTTGTTCAAATAGAATTATTTTAATTTTTCCATGTAGAAATATTATTTAAAAATTGATTTATTTAATTTTATTATTAATTAAATTTTTTATTTAATCTAATTGCTATTTTCATTGGCTCACACTAGTTACCCTTGAAAACGAAAGTAAGTTTATTTATTTAAGCTGTGAGAGTTATTTCCCGTTTAATTTTCGTAGACAAAATGGATGTGTTTTATGTTTTCATAAATCCAACATATGATCCATTTTCAGAGAAAAACATAACATGTTAAATTATTCGATGTATCATATACTGTAAACCCTCCGCCCGACAACCTGGTAACACCGGGTATTTACAGCTAATATATACAAAAGTAAGCTTTTACGTCTGTTTCTGCAAGAAACAGTTTCTACCTAACTCTTCTTTTAATTTTTGTTTTCAAACTTAAACTTGATATATAGATGATTTGCTCGGTGGAACAAATACAGTTTGGTTTTCAGCCGGTAAAAATAGCTGTAAAGGGGTAAAAATTGAAAAATTAGAACTTGGCAAGCGGAATTCTGCAAAATGTGTGATTTCTATGCATGCGCAAATGTACATTTATATCTTTAAAATTCTATTTTTTAAATGTTTTGGTATGCGTAGGGATTTTATTCAGACGGTAAAAAATAATTTGGATACCTGGTTTCGTTTCCGTCGTCCCAGTTCCCCTTCTCAACTTGTCCTCTCAGACCTTCTACACCATCCCGGAGATAAAAGATACTTTCTACGAGCAGCTGCAGTTCGCCTTGAACAAGGCGCCACTTTACTATAACCCGGCAATTTTTGGCGAATTTAACGCACGAGGAGCAGACAGCCCCATTGCTAGGCTGTTTTGGGCACTCCCGCTCGAGGGCTCGAACAGTTGGACCTAATCCTCACAATGTTTGCTCTCAAGGAATGTTTTCTTCATACTGTCTTACCATAGTGACGACTCCGATACCGACCACACATTGGTGTTTAGAAAGATTTGGATTCAATTCAAGAAGATGCACCAAGCCAGACCACTAGGAAAACTAAAAATAAACGGGTCTGAGATCAAAGACTCTCGCGGCGTGGAGTTGCTTACAAAGGATCTGACTGAGACTTTGGAGACCAGACCCAGTTCCTGTAGCAAAAGTGGGATCCTATCTGCAATGTGATACACACCACTGCCTTTTCAGTCTTTGGCAGGAAGTATTATAGGAGCCATGATTGGTTCAACACTTATGCAGTTAAGCTGCATCCAGTATAGGCTCTTCTTAATCACAGGAAGCAGCCAACAAAATTCACGCTGAAGACCCTCCGTGCAGCCTGCATCAAAGTTCAGCGTGCTGCCAGAAGTTGTGTCAGTCGATAATTTATCGCTGGTGGAGAAGTGCTCCAACCTCTACAATAGGGAGAGTACCATCTCAGATGCCACAGCAGAGTCCACCGAGCTTTTTCCCACTATAGACAAGATCGATGAGTTGCTAAATATGTACACTTTCTTCGTCAGCGTCGAGTGGAATGACTTGGCTATGTTTACCGGACGCAGAATTACAGGATCCTGAAAGAGCTTCTCTACAGAAAACTGATAATCGGCACTCAGCTTTGATTAAAAAATTCGCGTATAAAGATATGAAAGAGGTCGACATAGAGCTTTGTAGCCGAGAGGAATTTGCTGTGGAAGCACTAGATCACCAGAAGCCTCAAAAGATGCGGCAGGAAAAACGAGCCCAACGCAAATAACGACTGACCCGCTCACCACAAGACCCCCTTCAAGGCACAGAACCAAGATCTGAGATGATCAATGGGTGCTAATGAGAAAGAAAACGATGGATTTTATAAAATATTTTATAAAATTAAACCGAACGTACAATAGCTTGATGTTTAGAAAAAGACTATAAAGTCACCAGTCGGGTATTTTTGACACATCTGGACTAGCCCATCAACTACTAATTTTTTTTCTGGTACAACATGCAAAAAGAGGCCCCCCATACTAAGTCATGCACTAGCTACAAAATCTCACTTCCTGTCAATTTATTACATTTGTAACCTGTGAATGGCAATATCTCTCCCTACTAGCAGGAAAATCTTACTTCTGTACTGTAAATGTTCCTATATTAAAAACAAACAAACTGTTTTTACTCTCTTTCCCCGGTCTGCTTGCCATTTGAATCCTCCTACTTTCTATTTCCCCGACAATACCAATTTGCATAAATTAAAATGTAAAGGTTATTCACTTCAGCTGGGATGACATCCATACCTAGAGCTTTGTCGCTGGGGAGACTGTAAATGAATTGAGCTTTGAGAAAAATAGATATGAATTGCTACTCAACTCTCCATAGCTTACTCTACTATAACTCGGCAGAACTGGAAAACGCAATTTTTTTATGAAAATTGCTCTGGACACGGCATAAAGCCATTTCACCTAAGAGGTTAATAAGTACTATTTCAAGGTCAAATACTTGCCACCGATGAGTGTCAAATTGGATAGATTCTGATCCAGAAAGCAGCAATTATTCCTTCTTTGTCAGAACTTATGGAATGTGAGAACTAAATAAAAAAAGGAAACTAGAGTTATGCGTCGACCGAAAGGAAACCAAATATCCGCTTTCTACTCTCCACTGTTATATGAGTAGAATCCAACCCAGAAAACAACAATTCTTCCCTCTTTGTCAGAAACATCGCTTATGGAAAGTGAGGACTAAAGGATTAAATATGGAAAATAGAGTTACGAGCCGCCAAAAGTAAACGTTGTTTCAAATATCTACTCCCATTATTCACGCTTAGTGATTAGTTAGCCCCGGGCACCATTTTATATAACAGTAGACTCTTACATTTCAGTGGCAATATGCCTTGCTTGGAAGAAATAAAAAGTTTTCGCGAATCAGTTTAGTATTGTTGAGCGTTGTTTAGCGTTGGAATATTTCTATTTGGGTTGGAATATTTCTATTTGCGTTGGGATATTTCTATTTGGGTTGGAATATTTCTATTTGCGTTGGAATATTTCTATTTGGGTTGGAATATTTCTATTTGGGTTGGAATATTTCTATTTGGGTTGGAATATTTCTATTTGGTTTGGAATATTTCTATTTGCGTTGGAATATTTCTATTTAGGTTGGAATATTTCTATTTGCGTTGGAATATTTCTATTTGGGTTGGAATATTTCTTTTTGCGTTGGAATATTTCTATTTGGGTTGGAATATTTCTATTTGGTTTGGAATATTTCTATTTGGGTTGGAATATTTCTATTTGGGTTGGAATATTTCTATTTGCGTTGGAATATTTCTTTTTGCGTTGGAATATTTCTATTTGCGTTGGAATATTTCTATTTGCGTTGGAATATTTCTCGATATTTCACATAAAAAGAATACAAATTTTATTGAGAATTATTTTAGTTTTGTCTGTTTCATGTCACTTATGCCATATTAACCCTTTAACGATTATTTAATATCGAACCACTATGCGATTAATTGGATATAATTAACACAAGTTGGCATTTTATGAATATCATGTGATTTCATATTTTTAAACCCGGCATAACTAATCCGATAGTCTAGGATTGTAACCATAACATCAGACAAAAAGCAGCATGACAATTACTGCTATGTTTGAAGCGACTTACGCGATATGAAACGGCGTTCGATCTAATGAAATAAATCCGGCTCTTACTGATGACGTAGGATGCTGTGTTCGAATTCTGTCCGTCCTATGACACCAATTTTATTAAATATGTACGCAATCATCGCTAGGGTTTGCTTGAGAGTATCGAAATCTATTGACAAAATATAATCATGCAAGTAAAAAACAATCGTAAATTCCGATCAATACGAATTTGAATTTCGTTGCTCTTTTTAACATTCTGTTTTTCTTCCTAACAATAACGTAGGAGAATGGAAATCGATAATTAGGCTTAGAACAGCGTTCGATTCCATCCGCATTACCATAACCTGTTAAGACCCGATAATCACACACATTTCATTTGTGTCTAATAGTAAAACTCTTTCACAGTTAATTTCACTAATACCTTTAAGAAATGCATAAATCTATTTACTCCCCCATCCGTGAAATAATAGGGTAGTCTAGACGTTAACGCTTTGGTAGAGCAACTAAAAGTAAACTATCCGAAATAGACATTTGGGACTCTGTTTCTGTGCCGAGCGTCGCAGAATTACCCGAGAATCAGGTGTCATCACCAGTGTCTAGACATGCGACGCACAAGTTTGAAGTATTTTTAGAATTAAAGCCTGGCAACAACACATCATCAAATCAAATTAACCCTTTTGTTTTGGGCGTGTAGACGTGCATGAAGGGGCGGATGCCACATGCGAAGATTGCAGGAATTAAAAATCACTCTGGAATCAATCTTCGACGGGAAAAGATTATATCGACCCCGGCCAACCGCCGTGAAAGGAGAATAGAAATAAAAATGAGGATTTTTATTTTCTATGAAAGAACTCTTGAAAGAGAAGAAGGAAAAGCGACACACCTTTCTGTCTTAAGAAGTAAAACCAATCATTTCGTCATAAGAAATTTGAAATGCCGACTTGAAATCGGAAGCTATCTAACCTTTTTTTTTTTACATAGGCATCACCACATTATCAAGGCCAAGAGGCCACTCAAGGATAAGGGTTAAAGAGTGTACAGTAGACAATTGGACAATATAGTAATCATTAGTAATGAAAATTTGGTAAATTTGATAACTTACATGGAACGGCTCATCAAGAACTTATTTACGTTAGACTTGAACACAACCATATTGTAGTCAGCTGGAAAGCAGGAAAACGGAAGACAATTCCACAGGCGTGCAGTTCTAAGAAAGAAGCTTTGTTCATGGAATCTACGTTTAGGTTTAGGCACAGATAAAGAGTGGGGGGAATTATTGATAGTGTTTACAGCTAGACGAGTGTTTCTTTTGAAAGTTTGGCGAGAGGGGACCATAGATTGAAGCTCAGTCGAACACTTTCCATGAAAATAACGATACATCAGAGACAAACTCGCAACATCTCTTCTGTGAGATAGAGGTTGCAAGGAAGAGAAAAGGACATCTCCTACGAGGCTACGAAGTCTATTTTGAACTCTATCAAGGCAGGACAAGTCCTTTCTAGCAGCTCCTGCCCAGATGTGGCAACAGTATTCCATCCTTGGACGTACCTGGCTCTTATATAGATAGAGAATTGCATCAGCAGTGAGATATCTACTGAATCGATAGAAAGATCCCACCATTTTTCCAGCGGCCTTGGCAACAGATTTGATGTACGTGTTCCATTTATGATCAGGAGTAATGGTCAAGCCCAGAAGCTTGTCAAAACTTGAGGCCTCCTGAAGACGAGAGCCATTCATTTCAATTGATGCCAAATGTGGATCAGAATGTTGATGATGAAAAGATGATTTTATAATTTTATAATTTTATCGGTTGTTTGAAAAACTTGTTGGACTGTTCCTTTCTTCTGAAATTATAATTTGAACCTTGAATGACTTTAAAAGTGGCGCGCCTCAGCCCACGTGGAGACTCGTATTTCATTTGGCAGCCATGAGAACCTTGTGTCTCAACATGGCGTCCTGTAATCAAGAAGTTTGAGTCATGTCTTCTCATGATCATCGTGATTTATATTAATGATTTATTTTTACCTTTTTCTCTTTATTATCTTAATTTAAAAAAAACCAAAGTAAAAACACAAAAAAGAAAGAATATATAAGGTATTTCTGACTCTGGGTTTGTGTTTTTCTTCCAATTGCCTCCGCCGTTCATATGCATGCTTCTTACTAACCTGCCACTAACACTTCGAATCACTACCCAGGAAATATAAGGATCATCACCCCATACCAGTTCGGTATCACGTAGAAATTTCTCCCGTAGGTTTTCACGTGATGGGACAGAACTGGGTGGTGTATTTCCGCTGGTAGACTCTCCTGTTCATATTTATGCAGGTTTCTGAGCCAAGATGTAACACACATCGCGCGTATGTCCATTCACTACTTCCCTGGCAAGGTGGTCGATGCACTTATAAGTAATTAGCATATGAATATTGTCTAACAAAGGATTAAGAGAAGATGTTTGTAATTTATAACCGTTATCAATGGATTTCTGCCAAATATCTCTCATTCACATTTGATACAAAATCGAGCATACATCTGATAAAGTGTAATGCTCCCGAAATATTATATCATACGAAATATTTATCAATATAAAAAAACGAGCAAATTAATCTCACACGACGCGAAACCTTCATACGATAGCCGTGTACTTTATGTGAAGCGAGACTGTTATATTACTTACAAGTATGATACTTGCAGGTACATGCTTTAGAAACAGTATCTACATAGCCAGGATTTTAGATGTGTGTGATAGAGACGACTTATTATTAATTACGTCACGTCTATGACACAATTGGAAAATAGTGATGACGCGAAAAAATAGATTCAGTAGAAAAATAAGTGAGAGTGTATTAGAAGAAAGGGACGAGAAAAAGAGGGGTAAAGAGGAGGTCGAATAAAAGATAGAGATAGGAGAGGGAAACGGGCGAGAAAAAAAGAGAGATACATATAAGAAAGAATATATATATATATATATATATATATATATATATATATATATTCCTGTATCTCTCTATATCTCTATCTTTATCCCTTTGTCTCTCTCGCACTATATACACACACATATATATATATATATATATATATATATATATATATATATATATATATATATACATACATATATATATGTATGTATATATATATACATATTTATATATATACATATATATATATATAAATATGTATATATATATATATATGTATATAGTGCGAGAGAGACAAAGGTATAGAGATATAGAAAGATACAGGAAGAGAGGCAGAGAGGAGAGAGGAAGAAAAAAAGTCGGCCGAAAGCTTTTGGCCCGGCGCTCTGTTCCTGTATTTGATGGGAAAAATTACAAGGCCGTATTTTCGCCTGCCTTGTTATTATTCGGATTCGTATATGCGTGTTTCTAGCTCTGTTCGTTTGCGATTTTCGACGCAGCTCCATGGACATTTTAGTGGCAACATCAAAGGTTATTTAATGGCCCGTGTCCCCGCCAGTCGGATTTAAGAGACAACATACCTACGCATACACTCTCGCACAAGTACAAACATATCCATCTGCGGAGTTGTGAACATACACAAATAGCCATCAACCGGCAGATACACGTATGCACATATATGTAACCATGTACAGTTATGCGCATACACGCACATCTTTATGCATTCATATTCATACTATTAAACACATGTATATTCGTATATACGCAATAAATTATAAAGACATCCTAACATACATACAAAGACGTATATGAACATATAGCACAGATATATATATATATATATATATATAAATATATAACGTTTTACACACACACACACACACACACACACACACACACACACACACATATATATATATATATATATATATATATATATATATATATATATATATATATATATATATGTTAGACGGTTTCGCTCGACAGCTCGCTATCGCTTCAGAATATTCTCTACCTAAAACACTTACAACGAAACTTATCATCATTACCATCATCATCATCATTGTATTAATCTGAAGATGCTATTGTTGGCATTGGTTTCCCCGATATTTTTTTAGTCATAATTCTTTCTAGAATGACAATGGGGATTACGAAAGGTACCACGTGAAAGTTGCCAACATCCTAAATGAAAGTGATTTTGTGGAACAAACTGGATTCGATCTTGGGACATGCAAATCATCAATCCGTGTCGGTAATCACTAGACCACGGTGAACTCCCGACCCAAAGCTTATAATAAACAATACCCGATAATTATGTAACAAATGCCAATAGTCCATTTTGTTGTTACATTGTTTAACATCGCTCATAGTTCCGGTTGCTCAAGATGACAAGATGCTTCTAAAAGGCTGATTGGGAAACCATCAAAGAACATGCCAGAAATGACCGATTGACTGATTTCGTTTTTTTCTTTTTATTGAACTCTGTGTACATGACAATACGGGATGCTGCAGGCGTTGAAGCAAATGCTCCCACACGGAAATACAATAGCAAGCCCCACTCCCCCCAATAGTCCACCTCAACTTGTGCAGTTGCCATTGCGCAAAGGCAGGATACATTCTATCGATTTGTCAGCCCCAAGTCATGTACAAATACACAAAAGTTTATAGAAGCTAGAAACAATTGAAAGAGTGAAATAGTCGTCATCGTCAGAAGAAGGCATTCCCAAGTAATGTAAGAACGTATCAGGCGGCAGAAAATAGGAACTTGTGATTTTCAGAAAATTCTTAATAGTGTGGTAAATAATAATCAATCAACAATTCTCCCATTATCTAACAATCATGAAGTCCCTTGCACAGCAACCGAGAAAGCTAATCTGCTAGCCTAGCAGCTCATATCCAACTCCACCTCTCAACCCATTCCTTTCCAAATTTCCCTATGCGGACTGAAGCTCCAATTGTAGATCTGAAATTCAACCCTTTTGATGTCCGTGATATGATTAAAAACTAAACACCTTCTCGCCGTGTGAGCCTGATCTGCCCTCTTTTATACTACGCTAGCCTTTGTCATCTCTAAACTCTTCGACAAATGTCTAGTCAAGATTGCTTCCCTGATAGCTGAAGGTCCAAAATCAGTCTCAAATCTAATAGGTCTCGCGCAATCAGCCAAACTCCAACCTCTGACCCGTCGCCACAATGTTGCACCCCTGTGCCAGTTTCATAAGTACAGTAGAACCCCGGTTTACGGTGGTTCTAGAATACTTTTTGTCTCCGTTAGACGGGTAGTCAATAATTCTGGCGAAGGAACTAACCCGCTCAATTATCGGTCCGTCAATCTCCTGCCTCTCTTGGCTAAAATCTTTCATCAATTAAGCAGTAATTCACCATCTTGTAAATGCTCAGCTTATTTCTGACCAACAGTATGGATTTAGGCAAGCCCGTTTTACTGCAAATATTTAACCGTGATCTTTAAACACATATACCATGAATTGGATATCGCAGAGAAAGCTAGAGTTGTAGATCCTGATGTATCTGAACCCTTTGAAAAGGTCTGGTATAAAGGGTTTCTTACAAAAATTAAATTCCATGGTATTTTTGGACGAATGCTCAACATAATCAGATCTTTCTTAGGCAAGGTAAAAATCCAGGTTGTTCTCCATAACCATACGTGCAGGAATAGTTTGAGAGATTCTATATCTGTTTCGCTCATGCATGGAATATTATTGCATCAGCTCATCTGGTGCATCTATTACTAGAGTGTTTCTCTTAAACAAGGTCCAAAAATCAGTCTCAAATCTAATAGGTCTCGCACAATCAGCCAAACTCCAACCTCTGACCCGTCACTACAATGTCGCACCCCTGCGCCAGTTTTATAAGTACAGTAGGACCCCGGGATACGGTGTCCCAAGGATACGTTTTTTCATGTTACGATATAGAATACGTTTTTTCGGCCCCTGATTACAGCATTTGCCCTGATTTACGGTGTTATTTATAATGTTATTTGATTATATACATGTGTATTATATACTGCACTGTATTTTATTACTAATTTTTAATGCTGTATCCTGGGGTTCTACTGTACTTTAATTGAATGCGCTCTGATAAACTCATAGCACTTGTGTTCATTCTATGCACATACGTCCAAGTAACCCAACAAACATCAAAGTCTCACTCCTTCATTTTTGAGGTCCTTAGACATCTTTCTACTATAAAGTTTTTTCTTCCCTCGAGCTGTTAGACTTTAGAATTCTCTCCCTATTTACAGCTTTCCTCGAGCTTACCTGCAGAAGTTTAAATGTAATGTGAACAGACATGTCACGGCTTAATCCCTTATAGTGTCCTATTAGACACGATCCCAAATAGGAGCTAATTGTGTTTCAAATGATATGTTTAGAGTGAAAATGGGTAAAAAAAAGAAATTAAATACGAAAGAAACACATTTGTATTTATTTCTTTATTTTAATTTGGATATAAATTAATTTTCATATTATTTTATTTTTATTTTTTACAAAGGCATCATCACTTATCAAGACTAAGCGGCCACTGGAGGATAAGGGTTAAAGAGTGTACAGTAGACAATTGGACAATTAAGAATCGTTAGTAATGGAAATTCGGTAAATTTGTTAACTTATATGGAACGGCTCATTAAAAACTTGTTTAAGTTAGACTTAAAGACAACCATATTGTAGTCAGCTGGAAAGCAGGAAAACGGAAGAGAGTTTCACAGGCGTGCTGTTCATGGAATCTACGTTTAGATTTAGGCACGGATAAAGAGCGTGAAAAAATACTGATAGTAGTCTTGGCTAGACGAGTGTTTTTCGTTAAAGTTTGAAGAAGGGGTCCATAGATTGAAACTCAGTCGAGCATTTGCCATCAAAATAACGATAAAGCAGAGAAATACTTGCAATGTTTCTCCTGTGGGAGAGAGGTTGCAGGGAAGAGAAAAGGATATCCCCTAAGGGCTACGAAGTCTATTTTGAACTTTATCAAGGTAAGATAAGTCCTTTCTAGCAGCAGCTGCCCAGATGTGGCAACAGTACTAAAAAGACATATCGCCAATTGGACGTAAGGGGCTACTATGTGGACCATGCCTAAGAAAGATTAACAAGATATTGGTTTATGTTACATGTAAAATTCTGCATATCAATACAGCCAGGAAAGCAGGTAGCAGGAAGGGAATTCCAAAGTCTAGCTGTTCGAGGGAAAAAATCTATTAGAATAGAAAGCTTTCAGGCATTTAGGGACTTCAGCAGTGAAGGGATACGATTTTATTTCTTAGCGGGTTTGTTGGGGATATGTACGTGGAGAGGACATAAGTGCAACTAGTTCATTAGAACACATTTGATTAAAATATTTGTAAAGCATGCACAGAGATGCAACATTACAACGATGGGACAGGAGTAGTCTTTTTTTTTACAAGGTAGTCACCACTTATCAAGGTCCGGAAGGCACTCGGGGATAAGGGTTATTGCGTGTACAGTAATCAATGGGATAGTATCATAGTAATCGTTAGTATTGGAGATTTCATAAAATGTCTACTAAAGGGGGCGGTTCATCAGGAATTTGTTTATATTGGACTTGAAGACATCCAGGTTGTAGTAAGGTGGGAACAGGCAAATGGAAGAGAGTTCCACAGTCGTGCACTTCTAAGAAAGAAGCTTTGTTCATGGAATCTACGTTTTGATTTAGGCACAAATAAAGAGTCGGGAAAATTTTTGACAGTGGTTTCAGCTAGATGGATGTTTATCGTGAAAGATTGACGAGTGAGGACCAGAGATTGGAGCTCAGACGAACACTTGCCATAGAAGTAATGATAAAACAAAAACAGGCTCGCAACGTCTCTTCTGTGGGAGAGAGGTTGCAGGGAAGAGAAAAGGGCATCCCCTACTAAGCCACAAAGTCTATTTTGTACTCTGTTAAGGCAGGATAGGCTGTTTTTAGCAGCTCCTGCAAAGATGTGGCAGCAGTACTCCATCCTTGGATGTACTTGGCTTTTATATAGATAGAGAATTGCATCAGTAGTGACATATCTTCTGGAGCAGTAGAAGGATCCTACCATTTTTCCAGTGACCTTGGCAGCTGACTTGATGTACGTGTTCCATTTCAGGTCAGGAGTAAATGTCAAGCCCAGAAGCTTATCAAAACATGAAGCTTCCCCGAGACGAGAGCCATCCATTTCAATTGATGCCATGTGGAAATCAGAGCGTTGATGATGTGAAGATAGCGGCTTTAGATGCATTAAAAGTAACCAGCCACCTCTTCACCCACTGTACCACGCGCTCAAGATCAGAGGAGAGAGAATCAGAGAGAACTTTGTCATTTACGGCTTTTGATGTGTTGCCATAGATGGTCGTGTCATCAGCATAGATGCCAACGAATAGTTTAAGTATGTGTTTTGGGAGATCATTGATGTTGATCAGGAAGAGAGTTGGGCCCAAGATGGACCCCTGATACTCCAACATTAATACTGTGAGCTTCTGATTTCTGCCCATCAACCACTACTCTTTTTAGTCTATCAGAGAGAAATAATTTAATGATTGAAAATACATTTCCAGTTAAAGCGTAGCTGGAAATCTTGTGAAGTAGGCCCTTATGCCGTACCTTATCGAATGCCTTTGATATGTCAAGAGCAATTGCCCTAGAAAGGAAGCCTTTGTCGAGAGATTCACTACTCCTATGAGATATAACCGTTAGCACATTTGCTGTAGCACACTTGCTGTACATCTGGCAGAACGGAAACCATATTGCATGCCACTAAGAAGGTTATTTCTGCTGAGGTGGTTGACTATTTAATATGAATTCCAGCAACTTACTCATGACGCACAGGAAACTTATTGGTCTGTACCGAGAGGGAGACGACTTATCACCTGAATTCTTAAATACTGAGCATACTGATGAGGTTTTCCAGTGTGTTGGGAAGCACTTCTCCTTAAGGCACCGTTTAAACAGTTTTGTAAGTATGAGGGTAAGTTCTGGTTCAATGTTTTGCATTCGAATGCCGTCAGGGCCAGTTGCTTTACTGGAATTAAGGTTCGTGATTAGTTTGGTGACCTCACGCACAGATATTTGTATGTTGTATAGCGTGTTGTCTGTTATAGGAGGAAATACGAGGAATTGATGGCCTTCATCGCATAGGGTAGAATTAGCTGCAAAGTTCTTGGCAAATATTTTGGTTTTTCTGATGCTTACAAGACGACCTCAGATCCATTGATGATGGTTGGGATAGAACGCACACTTCTGTTCAGGATACTGTTTGCTATTTGCCAGAACTGGTGGGAATCAAGCCGCTGCTCAGCTACTTTGGTTTTAACGGACTGAGCATATAACTCTTTTGCATTTTTATTACTCTTTTACAGTGGTTGCTGGCAGTCCCTAAATGTAAATGTGTTCAGAGATGACTGTTAAAATATCTGTAGTAGAATGATATTGTCTAAATCCATACTGCTTGACAGAGAGAAGATTTGCTTTTACTAATGCTTGATTAATTAGGGTCCAAAAGATTTTAGAAAAAAGAGGGAGGCGACTAATAGGGCGATAATTGAGAGGGTCAGTCCTTTTACCAAAATTCTTGTACACTGTTACAACAGAGGCCATATTCCAGTTATTAGGGAAGTACGATTCAGCAAGGCATTTATAGTAGAGCTTGGAAAGTACGGGAGCTAGTTCATCTGAGCATTTCCTAATTAGTATAACAGGGGTGAGATCAGGCTCACACGCATTGGAGGAATCTTTTATGATATCACGAACATGAGAAGCGGTTATTTTTACATCATCTAATGTGGCTTCAGTCCACATAGGGAAATTTGGGAGGGAGTTGTTTGTGGGAACTAAGATGAAGTTGGAGGCGAATCGCCGAGCAAGTAGTTCGGCCTTCTCCGTTGTCATGTATGCAAGCTTCTGGTTGTTGGATAGTGGAGGAATTACTGATTGTCCTTTACTGTTGCTTGCATTAATCTTTCGTAGATTGCTTGCCATTGTTGTTATTATAGATTTTCCAGAAAACACATATAAACATAGTAACCACATTAAACTTTGATCGAGGAGGAAAATATATTACTAAACGTAAGTAATAGTGGTATTAAAATCCAAATAATCCTAGAATCAAAAACAAAAACAAAACTTGCAAGGCATATCTATATATTAATACGATATCGTGTGTCTTATTATTAGATACACGTTTACAACTTTTTTCCAAGTGACTGTCGTTTAATTGTTAATAGCCTGGGTGCAGGATGGAGCACTTCCCTACTATCATCATGACGTAAGATCATATCTTGATAGTCACCTGCGAAACAGATAGTTACGACGAAGAGGAAGTACTGAGTACTGCCCACACTCACCAGATTGACTCCCCCAATGGATTTTGAGGGTGGGAATGGGTGGGGGCATGTTAACCACAGCTCCATTGAAAGAAGATGTGTCAACATACCAATTGAACTGATTAGAAACATTTTCGATTCAATCAGTGAGCATTGTCAGCTGTTCATGGACCACAATGGGCAATAATTTGAACACTTCGATAATTAGCTGGATTCTATAGTTTTTTTTTTACAGTATTTTGAAGCATGAAACTTTTCTTACTTATAATAAATGTTGGTTTTATGGTCATTTAAAGAGTGTATACATTTTATTGGGACACCTTGTATATATATATATATATATATATATAAATATGTGTGTGTGTGTGTGTGTGTGTGTGTATGTGAGCAGCGATCTAATTTAAAATCAAACTTTCTCAAACCTTCAGATCAACTAGAACGCTTTTAGATGATTTCAAGTTCTAAATATTAAGTATTGATCTAATAACAGTTATCATGATGTGAACTTCAAAGTTAGTACGATAAATCAATTTTTAGTTATCAACACTTGTATTACATAACTTCGGGAATACTTCATACAATATAAATAAGCGCCACATGAGATTTGGGCTCATTTTAGAACAACCCGAACACAAAATCCAGAAAAATAAGGAGAAACCTTTCAGATCGCGATATTCGGAAAATTCGCAGGGAAGTCAACTGAAACACAAACAGCACAAATGCTTTCGTTTTTGAAAAAGCTGGAATCGCTCCAAGATCCAGGCAGGCCGGATACAATGTGTTGAATGAAACTGCATGGAACATTAAACCTCTTCCAAGGCCTCGATTTAGCAAACAACATAGGGAAAAACGATTGGTTTGGACACAGAATTACATAAACATGGATTTCCAACATGTCCTATTTAGGGATGAGGCTCATGCTACTCTTGACGGTCCAGATAAGTTTGAACCTCGAACGGAATTCCGACCTGTTACAGAGTTCCTCGCTAACAAGGAAGTGAAGGCATCATGTTTTGGACGGGAATAATTGGGGTTAAGTTGGTTAAGCTATGTCGAGTGCCAGAGGGTGTAAAGCTTACCAGCAATGCATACACTGCCTTTTTGGATAATCATTTGTCGACATGACTAGATGATCTACCATTGTCACGTCGCTTTCAAATGATTTTTATACATAACCCGATTCTGCTCGGGCAACTGCATCCTTCCTTGAATCAATGGGATTCGTTGGGGAAACTCTCATGACCTGACCACCGTGTTCTCCAGACCTTAAGCCTATTGAATATCTCTGGTAAATATTAAAGAGAGACGTGTATGAGGGAAGAGGCCAATTTGCTTTAAAGGGTGCCTTGTGGAGAAACATAGTTGATGTTGCTAGAGCCACAACTCCTTTTAAGCTAAACAATTGACTTCCTCAGGGGACAAAAAGTCGTTTTAAGTTATTTTAAAAAATGGTGGATATGTCGATAAATAATTAATTTATATGCCGCTTATACCTAGGATATGTTTTTGTTTATTATTCTTTGACAGAAAAATGTAATAAAAAGTAAAGTTCGAATGATAAGACATCGTATTTTTGCCCCAAACCCCCATTTTAAGAAACTTGCAATAAAACGATGGACAATGCAAATCCCTCGATAAAGAATAAACTGTCATAACTTCGTGGATATCGCATGAATTTAAATAAAATAACTACCTTTAAAGCAGTCGTTTTGCGATATAATTTTCATTTTGTTTTGACATATTGATATTTGACTAATCTGCAATAAAGCGATTGACACAGTACACACACACACACACACACACACACACACACACACACACACATATATATATAGTAAGTGATGAAAATATATATGGCAATTAAGCTACACAGAATATTTCGCGTTTCATTCTCGTAAGAATTCATCAGGCTTGCAAATTCTCAAGGGAATGAAACGCGGAATATTCTTTGTAGCTTAATTGCCATATACATTTTCATAATTTACTACCTAGGTCTATGTATTGAGCACAGTTGAAGTAAATACTGAAAAATGTACTCATTATTCGTATATGTATATTATTTTATGTGATTACATGAAGTATATATATATATATATATATATTAATAGTTTACTTTAAATTGATAGTTAAGTAATCGTTCCGTTCAGTCTTGAAAGACAAAGGATACCCCTTAGGGACACTAGTGCGTGTAGTTGTGAGGCAAGGGTTGCGCAATCCTCAACCACATCTCTTCTGAATCGGCACTTGTTGAGTCCAGTGGCAAGGAGAAGTCCAGGACGACTGGAAACAATCCCAAGATAAGCGGAGAGCACATACAGCACCTGAAAGTCCCAAAATGGTTACTCATTTAGTATTGACCAGGTTCATTGTTGCTTAACTTCGGTGATCCAGCGGGAACTGGTGTGTCAACGTGATTATGCTGTATTGATAGTTAAGCACTGAACTATCGATCGGTGACAGCTGAAAATATGCGATGTCTCAATGTAAACATTATCAATTGTCTGAGAGCTCCATTTGTTTATATAAAGAACAATGCATCATGATCTGCGATCAGTATGCTCTTTCACTTACCAGAGAGTTCAAAAATAGGACATCATGATTGGTGTGTAAATTGTTTTCTAAGTAGGAAACAATAAAGAATACGTGACTAAACGAAAGATCAATTCTTTTATTTATTAAACTACATTATTGATAAACATTCGGAAATCTGTAAAAATTCCTTCTTCCAGCAAATCTTTTGATGTCAAATTTAGCGTCGCGTTTTAATTTGATATCAATAGATTTGCCTGAAGAAAAAATCTTCATAGATTTCCGATACTTCAAATAATCATTTTTTCAGTGGTGCTGTTTTACACCTCACATCGAAACACACACACACACACCCACACACACACACTGTTTCCTAGCAAGCGATTTTGTGAGGTTTACCTATGCCAAACAGAATCAATAACCTTTGTCAATTCTAGAAGAAAATTGCTCGCAAAAAGGAGGAGGATGCAAAGTTCCTAGCCAAAAGTTTAGTCTTGTCGCATGCTGATTTAATCACCTCAAGTCCATTTACAATCGTTGAGAAATCACGTATAGGCCAGGACCCTGGTTGTTATTCGCAAAAACTCGTGGGAACCAAGTCTTTGCTTCGCTGCTTTAAACTTAACGGATTGAGCACATTGCCCTCTCGCGTTTTTATAACTTTTTTGCAGTGATTGCTGGAAATTCTAAGTCGGCTTTAGTTTCAGAACATCTATTTCTTTGGATGCAAACGAAGTAGTACTTTCGGTGTTACATGCCGACGGCGCATTCGGGGGTATATTTATATACTCACACACACACACACACACACACACACACACACACATATATATATATATATATATATATATATATATATATATATATATATATACTAGCAGGTCGCACGGCATTGCCGGTCGTAAAATACGCTAAAATATAGTATTTTGATTAATGCAGATTTCGTATTTAGCATTATACTAGCCAGAGTGCCCGGGGTAGGCAGGCAGGCTCGAACCCATACCGCGAAGGAGGAAAAGAACGGGGGGAAAAGTGACGCCTTTGCCGTTACGTATATCGCCAAACCGGAAGTGACGAATATTTAAATTAAGGCTAGTCAATCGAAAAGCGAGGATGACTTTCGAAAATATCGGCGAAAAAAGCGACCCCTCCCTGTAGAAAAGTTCCCAGTTGGGGATGTAGGAATTAATGTTTTTGGCTGATTTTCCGATATTGTCGTCTGAAGGGTCGCGCTTGAAAATGATACCGATGTCGTGAAAATCTGACGCCGCTGTCGAAAGTTTCAGCCAGACATACAAACAAACATACATACATACATACATACATACATACATACATACATACATTTGAACAGACAGGTGAGATTTATATTATACACTAGCTTGTGTGCTCGGCGTTGCCCGGGTGTTTGGAGGTGTGTGTTCAGCAAAAAAAAAAAAAAAAGGATTATAGTTGGCAGGCAGGCTCGAACCCGTACCGCGAAGGAGGAAAAGAACGTGACCCCCCCCCAAAAAAAAACGTGACGTTTTCGCTGTTGCGCCAATCGCCAAACCAGAAATGAAGAATGTTAAAATTAACGCTAGTCAATCGAAAAGCAGGGATGACTTTCGAAAATATCAGCGAAAAAAGCGACCCCTCTTTGTAGAAAAGTGCCCAGTTGTGGTTGAAGGAATTAATGTTTTTAGCCATTTTGTCGATCTTAGTCGTTCGAAGAATCGAGCTTCAAAACCGTACCGATATCTATCGCCTCTGTCGAATTTTTTTAGGCAGATATACAAACAAACAAACAAACAACCATGCATACATACATTTAAACAGACAGGTGTGATTTAGAACGAAGATCAAGTTGAGTAAATGCCACCTACTCTCCATCAGTTTTGAAAGAATAAATAGTCAGCTTTAATTACAGAACGACAAGCCCTTTGTGTGGAAGTATCGCCAATTAGCAGAACAACCAGCAACATAGTATGAGTAACAATTCGTAAACTTTTAATATTTTTGTAACTTGTCTGCAGCATGTTTGACACAAGGTTGAGAACATAACATTTTCACACTTTTTAAAAACGTGAAGTTTCTCTACTCAACTACTTAAAAACATTAAACAGACACAGTTACAATATCAGACTCCCTTGAGATGCTTTGTGCCTGGCATAAATTACGAACCTGAACAATAAACCCCGACACTATGTACTTATGATTTCTCTCATCACCGTAAAAATACCGCTGCTAATATGCTTCATATATCCAATTTTATCCTATAGATACTTTACCTCCAAGATGAATGCCTTTGTCTGTTTTGCATGCCAAACCTTTTTTTTTCTAAACTCCACGCAAAACTCTATATCCTAACATGTAATTATACTATACTCTGTTATGTAAACCTCTCTCCTGGTCACTAACTAACTGCTCTATCTTCCAAGCTGCCATTAAAACCTAACTTAGAAACGATTTTAGTTCTCAACCCTAAACCTTAGTAGACTGGCTTTCCCGTAATCGATATACATTAACGATGATGATGATGATGATGATGATACATTAACCTCTAAAGATTTCTACTAAGGCATGCTTAAGAGTACATTCTTACCCCATAGCTAAGCTTTAAAGTGGATACTTACTAGCCGTTGTCTTATACATAGATTTAAAGCGATCTATAATAAATAGCAACCCTCTGTCACTTTCCTTTTGATATGAGTATTACAATAATTAATACATAAAAACTAAACTGTTACTCATTATTATACAAAATATAAAATTCCGAACTTTAAAAGAAAGGCGAAGCTATCTTCCTTCGTTAGAAGTCTGAAGACAACAAACATACTTAACATGTAAAATTCCATATATTCGTATCTACTGAAAAAATACCATTTATACTTAATTATACTTACAGCATACGACATAACGTATATATTTTCCAGTTATACTTGTGCTCCAAATCGAATATTGTTACTTGTATCTATATTGAGCATACATCTTATCTTTCTGTCTTAAATACCCAGAGTTTGGGCACCAACTTTTAATTCCTAATATGAAGTTTATCATACGTAAACATGTTATCCTACACCATAACTAACGGATAAACTATATCTAAACCATATGTTAACTCATCTTTCTCTCTCTCTTTCTCTCTCTCAAACAAATCCCGTTGAAAATTTAGTTGCTTCCATTGCATAAATTCCTACTTATCCCCTCTTCTATTAACGATGAAAATGGAAAGCGTAGGAATCTCCTTTGTAATCATTTCGAGGAGTGTAACTTTTCAGTAAATATATAACCTACCAAATAACAGTAAATATATAACTTACTAATTAACAGTAGATATATAACCTACTAAATAACAATAGATATATAACCTATTAAATAACAATAGATATATAACCTACTAACTAACAGTAGATATATAACCTACTAAATAACAGTAGATATATAACCTACTAAATTACAGTAGATATATAACCTACTAAATTACAGTAGATATATAACCTACTAAATTACAGTAAATATATAACCTACTAAATAACAGTAGATATATAACCTACTAAATTACAGTAAATATATAACCTACTAAATAACAGTAGATATATAACCTACTAAATTACAGTAAATATATAACCTACTAAATTACAGTAGATATATAACCTACTAAATAACAGTAAATATATAACCTACTAAATAACAGTAGATATATAACCTACTAAATTACAGTAAATATATAACCTAATAAATAACAATAGATATATAACCTACTAAATTACAGTAGATATATAACCTACTAAATAACAGTAGATATATAACCTACTAAATAACAGTAGATATATAACCTACTAAATAACAGTAGATATATAACTTACTAAATAACAGTAAATATATAACCTACTAAATAACCGATTAACATTAACTACCCATGCGGGGTCGTAGAAATACCTGGTTTAGGACCCACGTGCGGGGCGAGCTCTCTCGTTGCTGGTGGACTCGTAGATCTCAGGTCATCCGTCAAGGAGAAGGAACACTCTGAAGGTAAACCTAGGGGGAGGGAGGCCTCTTCAGTCCCGGACGACAACCTTCCTAGAGCTGGTGACTCAAAATAATTGCCGGTTGGCAAACCTAAACTACTTAAGGAGAAGATAGGCTCTGTGTATCGGCCAGTTGTCATACTCCTTTGCCTATTAGCCAGACTTAGAGGTGCTATCACAGGGACTAGGGAAATGAACACCGTTTTATCCGCTCCCAACACATCCCATCCAACTGAACTGGACACTGTGGGGTGCTTCAGTAATTTATATGCCGGTATAGTTGGACTGGGCTGACTTTTATCTGATGGGTTGAGGGTACCAAATTGACAGTTTCTGGCTGCTGTTTCCGACTGGTAGTACAGGGGCCCTTACTTTTCGGTAACGCTTAGAGCGGCTGCTCCATCAGCAGTTGTATTATATCGGGATGTTTGTAGTGCCATGTCGGGTATGGAAAGGGAGCCTGCACTCATTCCCGGTGGGCTTTACTGAGGCCATAATCCTATAGGTGAGGAGATAGCTGATGGTTTACTTGTATTGCATGTCTGGTATTCTGCACAACATTTGCCCAGCACCCTCACTCACCCTAACTAAAATCTTTAAATCAAATAGCATGAAATGACAGTTCAATCTAAAATTACGTTTAAAACAGGACCAAATTCAAAGAAAACCAATAGGCCTCCTCCCTTGAGGCTTGCATTCACGAATATCTGCGGGATTAAAACTAACTTAGATGTTGTTGAATAATTTCTCCATGTAAACACCCCGGATATCTTAGCATTAAGTGAAACTGATCTGTACTCCTCCATTCCCTCTAACCACTTTAACATGCCTGGTTATCTCCCACTCTGCCGAAAGGACTCAGACAGACATATGCACGGGCTTGAGTCTACATTCGTAACACCCCCCCCCCCCTGATTAGAGAAGCAAAACGAGAAGCTGGTCAAATGTTGCTTAAAAGAGAACTGCTTCCCAATATCTTGAAAAACTTCGTTAGTCTTCCCAGTATTTGAAAATATTGAAGATCGATCTTCAGCATCTCAATACAGACAAATTAGTTCCCTGTGCGTAAATTAGTAAATACAGACAAATAAGTTTC
>NC_136491.1:145360493-145370493 GCF_053919585.1 Euprymna scolopes
TAGAAATTGCCTTAGCGTATTATTATGCAGATTATTAGCAGGCCACCCGGCATTGCTCGGTCGTAAAATAAGCTTACATATGTGATGTAATGGAATAACCTAACATCCCTTCATAGATGAAACGATCTATGGATATACTGACCCTCTCACGTGACTGAGGCAGAAGGAATAAAGGCAGGAAGAGAATAAGAAAATATGTCGAGTAACTCTTATATCACATGTATTCCCTTGTAAATAAACCCCTTTGTCTTTCACCCATAACCCCGTGTTTCTTGCTGTATCCTTATTTAAAGTAAGGATATAACAATATGATATTTTACTTCATGCAAATTACGTACTTATTATTATACAGTCAATTCCCTATTGCTTATTATACCGTACTTATAGAGTGTTGGCCGCCCGGTGTGGCCTGGTCGTAAAATGCGCTTAAAAATTATATTTTAATTCATGCAGATTTTGTATTTATTATTATAAAGACAATGCCCTATTAATAATTATATCGCACCCAATATATAGCAGTGATATCAAAAGTTAATGTAATAATAGAATGATCTAGCACCCCCGTGGTACAATAATATACAGACAATGTAGAAATACTCCTCCGGGAATCAGAGAGTTCCAAGACACCGAGAGAGACAAACTCTCGCCTTGTATTCCCTATGTAAATAAACCTTTGTATTAGGCCTAAGTGAATGTCCTGTGTTATGATTATCTAAAGAAAGATATATCATTTGGTGACGAAGATGAGCGTATAATATATTAAAAAAAAAACGTTTATTTCTAAGAAGAACTAAAAAGGAAAAAAAGTTAAACGGAATTCAGGAACGCACATGGTTGAAGAAAAAACATCAAAGAGTCTGAACAAAAGATGGGAATAAGTTCTGGAAACCTAACAGATAAAATGACTCAATCAACTGACATTTTTTTAAAAAAGAATACGACACACAAAAAACACACACACAAAACTAAGACACACAGAAAAGTAAGTAAATTGTTTTTGTCAAAAGAAAGAAAAACGTAATTCAGTCTGTTTAGTTTCATACTGAAAAAAGGGAAAGATAAATGTTTGTACTATTACTAATCCTTTTCAAATTTAGTTTCTTCTAATAAAAAACAAATAAATGAGAATAAATAAGACTGCAAAAAATTAACATGCTCTTATGCTGCTGTGTCTGTGTCAGCGGTGAAGAAATTCAATGAATGAAAGCTCTAATGAGAGTATATACATACTGGCCTAATATAGAGAAAATGGTAACATTATGCAAAGGTTGCCAACTAGCAGCGAAAGTTCCACCCATAAGGACGCCACCCTAGCCTAAAACAGATATATTCAAGACACACGTCCATATAGATTATACAGGACCACTGAAAGGATATTACCTGGTAATCCTGGATAGTTTTTCCAAATGGCCGGAAATTTATAAATACAAACACCCCACAGCTGCAAACACTATAAATGTATTTGCTCGCTTTAGAGTACCAAAAACAATTCTTAGTGACAATGGTACCATGTTTACATAAGACTACAATGAGTCACTCACCATGGAAAATATCACACCAACTTATAATCCTCGATCTAATGGGCAAGCAGAAAGGTTTGTTGATACGTTCAAAAGAGCATAAAAAAAGAATAACAACATCGATACTAGAGAAAAGAGTATTAAAAAATTCCTAACAATTTATAGGACAATGCCAAACCAGAATACTAATGGAAATTTATCACCAGCTGAAATAATGTTTCCCATAAAAGTACGTTCTCTGTTCGACCGATTAATTCCGAGAAAAAAAAAAGAAAAAAAAATAGTAAAGATAATGTAAATACAGGACGTAATAATGTAATACAGTTTTCTTTAAAAGCTATCAGGCAGGAAAGAGTTTTTGGGAAGATGAAATAGTATAAAAAAACAAAACAAAAAAACGGGAGAATGGTCTATATCATAAAAAAACGCACATTTCCCCATAAAAGACATATAAACCAATTGAGACCAAGATACATGGATACGGTCAGAAACTGACAGCTACCAATTGAATTGTTGTACGACACTTTCCAAACTGAATCTCCAAAGAACAAAGAAATACCAAGGGAAGTATCAGTAACTCTGAAAACTAGTCACTCTCCAAAATCGAAGAATTTACAAATGCAAACTGCAAGGAGAAGTGAAAGAAAAAGAAAAATGTCTGAAAAAGGAAAATGGTTCAAGCTAAAAAAGAACTAAATGGTAAAGCTAAATTCTAGGAAATGATTTAGCTTGGAAAATGTGTTTTAAATGAATGATCTTGCACCCCTCCGTACAATAATATACAGACAATGTAGAAATACTCCTCCGGGAATCAAAGACTTCCAAGACACCGAGAGAGAGAGAGAGAGAGAGAGAGAGAAAGAGAGAGAGAGAGAGTTTCTAGCCTTGTATCGCATTTTTAAATAAACCTTTGCATTAACCCTGATATATAAGAACACAATGATTGACAAAATTCCAAGTCAAACAAATTAATTTTGTTTACATTTTATTTATTTATTTCCTGATAGCAGCGGATCTTTTTTTGGCATATTTTCAGGATTTCTCTAAAGATAAGAATGATGCTATCCACATCTCTTTCGGTCTTGATAAAATAGATGGCTTATTACATTTCAAAAATAGAAAACAAGATTAAAGATTCTTACAAAGAAACGACATTTCCAATTCTCACAAGTGACAGTGAAAATTCTAAGTTTTTTCAATTTCGATTTTTAACATTAAACGACTAGATTGTAGCATTAAGTGATATTACACCATATATATATATATATATATATATATATATATATATATATATATATATATATATATAGACGGGTGGTTGCCCACGATATAAAAATCGACGCATCTATTTACGAAGATCTTTGAATTACTATAAACTTAAAAACAGTTGTAAAATTATTAAATAATAATTCCTTGATTTAAATTCTGACACAAACTTTGTGATGATAAATCATATGCTTCATTATTATTCATTATTCAGTGTTAGAGTTAAATTTGGTTTCCTGTTTTTTTTTCTTAAGAAAGATAGACAACAAATAAAATTCTTAAAGCACTGACATAAAATCCTAATTTATTTTAAAACTATTCTTTATTTTATGGAGCAAAATATTTAAAAAAAATTATTATAAACAAAAACAATTTTTCTGGCATCGAGAATAGATAATTAGAAAAAAATTACTAAAATTTAATGATTTTTGAAGAAAAAATAAACAAATTAAATATAGGTCGACATTATATTAATAAAATGCACCCATTTTCTTTTAGACAATATGTCAGTATTTGATATAAAAAGTTCAATTTTGTATATACGTGTTGTAGCTTTTTTTGAAATATTTGTTAGTATGAATAAGTTATAATAAGGGGAAGAAATAACGAGACGTTATTGAGCTACAAGACCTATTTTTCTTATTTCTCAAGGGACGTAACTCATACAGCTAAACAACAAAACGAAGTAAGATTATCCATATCATAACATCCCTCTTTCATTAAAGCAATAAATGTTCATAGTTTACTGGGATGGGTTTCAGGTATAAACCTTTCTCATAGTTTGTACGTTTTGTGGGGTTTAACGACACGACCCGATCTCATGATTGTTTCAGATGATTTGCTATTGTTGGACTGTGTTTTATGTGCAAGTCTGTGTGTCTCTGCAGAGGAAGTGCATATGCTGATGCATGTGTGTGTGTGTGTTGTGGAGAAAGAAGTGGCTTACCGTTAAAGCGGCTGCGCGTTTGTGCATGCAAAGCACAAATTGAGAATCAAGATGGCGCCCGCATGCGTTTATGTGGAAAAATGTCTCGTGGAATCTCGGGGAATCTCGGAGAATCTCGTACCCTGATTCCATAAGTAACGAGAAAAGGAAAGCGGGAGGACAGACGATTTTTAGTCACTAAAGCGAACAGACGTGTGTAAAAGAAGAGTTAGAAGAAAAGAGTGTGGTGAACGAAACAACTCGGTTGAAAGTAGAGTTGTAACGAACACAAGCTATTTCAGCATGACGTCAGGATTTGACCCCAAGCTAATTCCCCTGTTTGATGGCAGTAGCACTGATCACTCAGTGCAGGAATGGGTGGAAAAAGCAGAATTAATATGTCAGCTCAGTGGGGTGAAGCGTATGGAATGCGTGGTCCCAATGCGCCTCACTGGGGGAGCATATGCCGTATACCAGCAGTTGGCTGATGAGAAGAAAACAGATTTTGCCTGCATCAAGCGCGCCCTTTTTACAGCATTTGTGTTAGATTCAGTTACTGCATGGAAGGAATTCATGGCCCGAAAATTACATCCCGGGGAAACGGTGGATGTGTATCTGGCTGAGCTAAAAAAGCTATCGGTCCTTTTTGGAGGGATGTCAGACAAAGGCTTGGTGTGCGCCTTTGTTGCAGGATTACCTAAGAGTGTGGAAGATCTGCTCCGTGCCTCATCCCAAGTGGACGAGATGGACATATCGGAAGTATTGGCGCGGGCACGAGCAATACTAAAGAAAAGCCCTAACACTATAGACCAAGCGGCAGCTGACAACTATCACAGGTTGGATTGCAGGACCTGGGCGCAGCTACAACCTGCTATAAGTGTGGAGGACCCAACCATTTGGCCCGTGATTGTCTTTCGTCACGTCAATCAACTCGGAAACTTGACGGGCCGCAGTGCTACAAGTGCAAAAAACGCGGACACCTGGCCCGCACCTGTCCGGGAAACGGGCAAGGGGAAGAAGCTACCGCGCCAGTCTTCTCCCCAGATCGTCATTGAGCAGGGCGCTACCAACTTTAAGTATACACATTAATGGAAGCGAGCGCCTCGCACTTGTGGACACTTGGAAAGCAGAGAGAATTCCGGTACTAACTGTAGGCGGAGGTTCACTAGCCTCTTGTGGGGTGAGCATTATCCGCGCAAGCATCAACGACGGGCCTGCAGTAGCCGCGCGAGCCCTGGTTGTGGAGGGAGAGCTTCTCGGGTACGACCTACTCCTGGGTATGGACTTGATTACACAACTGGGTGGAATTACTGTGGACAGAACCGGCAAGGTACAGTTATCCCGATGTGAGGAACATGTTTGTGCTGCCATAACTCTCGACGAGCCTGACTTTCATGCAGAGTATGATAGAAACACCAATGCATGGACGGCGTCTTGGAAGTGATCAAACGATCAGCCACCAATATCCTTGCGGAATCGGTTATCGGAATATCCCCCACCCTTGTGGCTAAGGAAACAGTATGAAGAAGAACTGCAAACGTGGATCGACAATGGCTGGCTTCTTCCATACTCAGAGGATGAGCTTGGCCCCCCGCGAGGGCTGATTCCCTTGATGGCCGTCGTACAAGAGACCAAACAAAAGGTCCGCCCCGTCCTAGACTACTGTGAGCTCAATGAGCATGTCGACCCATATACGGCAAGGGCTGATGTGTGTGCACTCAAATTAAGGGAGTGGCGACAGCAGGAATCGAACGTGGTAACTCTGGACCTACGCAGGGCCTATCTGCAAATACGCATTGAGAAGAAATTGTGGCCATTTCAGACTGTGGAAATTGGAGGAACCCGATATTGTCTAACCAGGCTAGGGTTCGGTCTAAATGTGGCACCAGGCATTATGACAGCAATCATGCATGCTATCCGGCAGCAAGATGAGGCAGTGCAACAGGCAACATCCTCATACATCGATGATATATTCGTCAATGAGAGCCTCATGTCAACGCAATCGGTTAGAATGCACTTTGAGAGCTTTGGACAGACATGTAAGGAACCAGAGCGTCTGTGCGATGGAGCAGAAGTTCTCGGCCTGCACATGCGCAATAGCAAGGAGGGACTTTGCTGAAGAAGAGGAAGTCGCGTCCCCAAGGTCCCATCAAACATCACTCGACGAACAGTGTTTTCGCTTTGTGGAAAGATGGTAGGCCATTTCCCTGTGTGCGGTTGGCTCAGGGTAGCCGTGGCGGCCATAAAAAGACGTGCAACAGCCGTGTCATCAGGATGGGACGATGCAGTACACGATGTCACCCTAAGGAGCATGTTGACAGAGACTGTATCCAGGGTGACCAGGGTGACCAGTGACGACCCCATTCAGGGAAAGTGGTACGTCAGCGGGAATTAGTTCACGGTCTGGGTGGATGCTAGTTCACTAGCCCTTGGAGTTGCCCTAGCAGTTAATGATTCCATTATTGAAAATGCCTGTTGGCTTCGGCCAGAGAATGATTCGAGGCACATAAATCTGGCCGAATTTGATGCCACATTGAAGGGCGTTAACTTGGCGCTTCAATGGCAAGCCAAGGTTCTACATATCATGACTGACTCGGCATGCACTCATCGGTGGATAACCGATGCATTAAGTGGAAGAGCACGGCTGACGACACGAGCATCGAGTGAGATCTTAATTCGAAGACGGCTTGCCACCTTGGTCGACACCATCACAGAGTACGACCTGACTGTGGACGTAGTGTTGATCAGGTCTGCGCTCAACAGAGCAGATGCTCTGACAAGAGTCCCTCAACGATGGCTTCTGGCTGGTGCTCGGAGAGATTCTGATAATCTGCAAAACACATGTGCAGAAGTTGTGTGCAATGTGGAAACAGCGCGCATCATGGACATTCATCGACAGTGTGGACATCCTGGCATCAAGCGGACACTGTGCTTTGTCAAGATGATTGATCCAGGAGTAGAAAAAAAGATATCCGAAGAGTGGTAGAAAGTTGCGAGGCCTGTTAATCCATCGACCCAGCTCTAGCACGATGGAAGAAAGGGGAGTTGGGAGTGAGTGGTAAGTTGCAGAGAGTGGGCATGGACATCACACACTACGGTGGCAACCACTTCCTTACCCTCATCGATTGTGGGCCTACACGTTTCGCAGTCTGGAGACTCCTCGGGCGCCAGGACTCTCGCAACATTATTCGCCAGCTGTCATCCGTGTTCTGTGAAAGAGGTGCGCCCGATGAAGTGCTGACGGACAACGACCCAGCCTTTTGCAGCCATCAGATGAGGCAGTTCTTACAAGAATGGAGTGTGCGGCTTCTGCTTAGATGCGCTTATGTGCCTTCTGGCAATGGTATAGCTGAGAGAAGCCATCGCAACATCAAAACAATTGCAGCCAGGAAGCAGTGCACCATCGCAGAAGTTGTGTACTGGTATAATCTCATGCCAAAAGGATGGCGTCTCTCCAGAAACGGCGCCTGCAACGCAATCTATCAGTACCGTGTCCGAGAAAAAGGAATCCACCCCGATACAACTGTGGCCACTGAGATAGAACGGAATCGATATGCCAAAGGGGATGCTGTCTGGGTGAAGCCGCCAGAAAACCGACGTACTGACAAGTATAAACGGGGCACAGTGACCGATGTGGTGAGTCAGCAGTGTGTCCAGGTTGATAGCGTACCCTTTCACGTTAGAGACCTACGGCCGGCGACACATGTACCACCTCCACTGGACGATGAGAGTGATTCCGACTCTGAGACGAGTGGGCCACTGCTTTGGTTTGCACCATCCATATCAAGCAGTGACTTTGATATCAGTAGCTTCCACGGAGATGAAGCCTTCTCCCACCATCAGGCGGTGGATGAGAGCGCACGCGAAGACGAGAGCAGCACTGTCCCCCTTCTCAGAAGCACCCGACGGCGGCGATCGCCACCCCCTGCCGTCTCTGTGATCATGAGATCAGGGGGGAGTGTGGAGAAAGAAGTGGCTTACCGTTAAAGCGGCTGCGCGTTTGTGCATGCAAAGCACAAATTGAGAATCAAGATGGCGCCCGCATGCGTTTATGTGGAAAAAAGTCTCGTGGAATCCCGAGGAATCTCGGAGAATCTCGTACCCTGATTCCATAAATAACGAGGAAAGGAAAGCGGGAGGAGAGACGATTTTTAGTCACTAAAGCGAACGGACGTGTGTAAAAGAAGAGTTAGAAGAAAAGAGTGTGGTGAACGAAACAAACAACGACTCGGTTGAAAGTAGAGTTTGTAACGAACACAGTGTTGGTAGCTTTTGCAGGTATGTTTAGAATAGGGGAGTATTATGCAAACATATCTGTGTCTTCCGTTTCTGCGAAGAACATATTCTGTTCCGGCCTCAACAATGTAAGATCATGGTTCAGTGCATTAGTAATCCACAATGAGGAGGCAATTAATCTCGTTAAGGCTGAAAATGTCTGTAGCTACGATTTACAATGGTCAGGATCCCATGTTTATGAGGATCTCAGCAGTTTGGGACTTCTGGAATTTTTGACGTATCGCGCATTACTGCATGACAACACCGTTGCCATTATTGATGCCAATCTAGAAAACAGGTTTTGACTCTTAGTTTTCATTTGCCACTTCTTTGGTTTCCATAATATAACTTTTCTTCTATCTCTAGTTACATTGATTTAGGGATCAATACTCTGCTATCTTTTAAAAACAGATCATTCTCAATAGAGTTCGTCTCGATAAGACAAGTATAGTTGAAGTAGGATCGAAACTTTTTATGTAGTTTTCAGTGAGATTCTGATCAACCCTTTAAGAATCAGCTCCCCCAACCTGCACAAAAATACAGGGTGTTTCAAAAGTCTTGGGAACATAAAGATTTTTAATAACTCAAAAACTACTAGGAGTTAAAAAATGAAATTGGTACCGTTGGAAAGGTTAAAGTTTCAAGTTTTGTGGGGAATCTTCAAAGTTGCTCAATATGAGCACCATTCGTCACACGGCAGACATCTAGTCGATAGTCCATTTCCTGCCAAACGCGTTCCAGCATCTTGACGTCAATGGTTCCCACAACTGCCGTTATTCGAGCCTTTAGTTCGTCAATATCTCTTGGAAGGGGCGGCACATAGACTTGTTGCTTGACAAAGCTCCAAAGGAAAAAGTCACACGGGGTAAGATCTGGAGACCTAGGAGGCCAGGGCATGAGAACGTCATCACCTCGCCCAGATCTCCCAATCCATCTACCAGGCAGCCTTGTGTTAAGAAACTGCCTTACTCTAAGTCTCCAGTGTAGTGGTGCACCATCTTGTTGAAAAATGAAGTCATCAGATTCTGCTTCTTCCAACTGAGCCATTAACCAGTCTTCCATCATGTTGAGATAGGATTCACCAGTGATAGTTGCCTCTTCAAAGAAGAACGGTCCATAGACACCTTTCTTGGAAATTGCACAAAACACGTTCACTTTTGGTGAATCTCGCTCGTGCTCAAGAATTTCATGAGGATTCTCAGTACCCCATATGCGAGTGTTATGCTTTTTAACTTTGCCATTCAGATGGAAGGTCGCCTCATCGCTAAAAACAAGCCGGTCATCAAAGCCGTTATCTTCCAACTTCTCTTGCATTGCAATGCAAAAGTCACGGCGAAGTGGCTTATCAGTGTCCTTCAACTTTTGGACCAACTTGAGCTTGTAAGGTACCATTTGCAGTCGTTTCCTTAAGACACGCCAGACAGTTGCTGGAGCAAGCTGAAGTTCCCTGCTGGCTCTTCTCACTGATTTACGGGGGCTCCGCTTAAAGGCTGTCCGGACTTGCTCAACTGCATCTTCTGAAGTTGAAGGGCGACCTGTTCGCTTATTTGGGCACAAACACCCATCTTTCACAAATTTAGCATGCCATCTGACAATGGATTTCCTTTCAGGGACTTCTTTTTTTAATTTCCTGCGAAATGCACGCTGAACACATGTCCACGATTCAGTCTTTGCAAATTGGAGGACGCAAACCGCCTTGTCTTGTTTAGAGAACGCCATTACTGCACATGGAAAGATAAGATGAAAATCATTAGTATGACCAAAAACTTGATTAAGCAAGCTTTAAAATGACACCAGTTTCATTTTTCAACCTGGAATAGTTCATGAGATATACGCATTTGTAATGTTCCCAAGACTTTTGAAACACCCTGTATATTGGCGTTCGTTTAGTGATGCATGTATGTTAATTTCTCAATCAGGAATTGCACAAAGATAACCTTAGTGTCTAGGTCAATTACTTCTTTATTACTTTTTCTGGGCAATCTAGATAATGCATTAGCCATTAGCATCTCAT